>NW_006916079.1:0-12699 GCF_000464535.1 Endocarpon pusillum Z07020
GGTTTTCTTAAAGCTAGCGTGTAAGCCTCTTAAAAAGCATAGGGGTAGTATTCTAGTAACATATAAGTAGAGAATAAGTGGGTAAGCGTGAGTATAAGTTGGTTAACGCAAGCCTGAAGGATCTTATTAGGGATCTTATTAGAGCCTAGGGCTCTGTCTACCCCTGTATACTAAATAGCGTTCTGTACCTTCTCTTTAGTAATGGCTATAAGGCAGTAATATACTTATAGGTATACTACATCTTTGATATTATTAAGCAGTGCCTCTGGTAATAACAGGAAGAAGACGGCTTTAAGCACCTTAACCTAGTCATTAAAGGTGTGTGCTGTAACGCCCTAGATTACTAGTAATATAAACTTAGAAGAATTAAATAATATGCTTGCGGGTATACTACGTCTTTAATATTATTAAGAAGTGCCTTCAGTAGTAGCGGGAAGAAGGCGGCTTTAAGCACCTTAGCCTAGTTGTTAAAGATGTATGCTATAGCGTCCTAGGTTGCTAACGGTATAAACGTAAGGGAATTATGTAAGTAATAGCTATTAGCTCTTGTTTATTTAGTGAGTTTCTATAGACCCTTAAGGTCGTTATAAGTGTGTTTGATTCTTGTTCTAAAGTCGATCTACTTAACTTTATTAATAGCTCGGTTTTTGTGATTATTTACTTATTAAATATATATATTAAGTTAACAGGTATTCCTTACTACCTTTAAGCACTCTAGGGTCTAGAAAGACTTGTTATAAGTATTCTGTTGTGTTTATAGAACCGCTTTATTAATAATCTTGTTAAGATGGTCTTAAATCTCTGCTATGTAGGCGTTAATTATCTTAAGCGTATTAAGATACCTCTTTAGTAATGCTGTTATAGTCATTTTTGTTACCTTACTTATATTAATAAGCTTCTAGGCCCTTTTTAGCCTCTTTATATAAGGCGTGTTTTTTATGTGTAACTAAGTTAAGAGAGGGAGATAGTCGGCTGATTAGCATAAGTTATATTTTATTTAGTAGTAATTAAGTTATAAGATTAATAGAGCAGAAACGCCTGCCTCCTTAATGTCCTTTATATATTCCAATCTATATACAGAGATAGTAGCCAGCATATAATATAAAGCCACTTTTACTAATCCTCTTCTAAAGATAAAGCATATCTTTAATCTGTTGTTAACCTTCTTCCTGTCACCCTTCCTAAGGTCTATTCCCTTATAAGTACCAGATTATCGTTCTTAAGAGATTAGATCCTCTAACTTAGGAAACAAAAGAGCTAACATAAAGCCCTCTAAGTCGACTTCCCTTTCGCTACTTATTATTAAAGATCTCTGTAAGGGCACTCTTAAGACCTTTAGTAGCCTGAGCAGCCTTAAGGATATTTTAGTCAAAGACTAAATCTATAAAACTTGCTCTTTTGTCAGCCCTTTTCCTTAGGACGACTCCTAGGTTATAAGATTCATTACTAGCCTTATAAAGAGTCTTGCTTAAGACTACATCTATAAACGCCTTAAACTAACATTACTATACCTTATTCGGACGCCTAAGGAGATCTTTACTATTATAAAGCAAGCCTTTAAAGAAAGTAATATGCTACGCTAATAACGTACTAAGGCGGCCTACGCTGCCTTACGCTAGAGTAACCGACTGTTTGACGCTTTCTAGGCCGACTTCACACATTTAGCGTCATAGATTAGCAAGTCTAGCCAGGACCAGTATAAGGACCTGCAGAAAAAGATGTCTGCCAAACTCCTTCACAAGATAAGGGATCAGACTTTCTACAACGCTAGCATTATAGCTTATTAGGTCATAGAGCAAGAGAACTAGCTTATACTAATTTGTAAAAAAGAGAGAGAAGAAGAGCGAATCCGCAACTATGCTCAACCTAATAGCCTAAGGCTTGACACCAGGCGCTCAGAAGCTAGGACTACGCCAGGTAAGGCGTATTCGTTTCCTTTGGCCCTGATAGCAGGCCCACTATGACGCTCTTCTACTTCTTCTCCTAGCCAGGCTACTGGTTCAAAATTAAAGCGCGTAAGTTTTAAGAAGGATGATATAGTAACTTGTTTTTACTATAATAAGCCTAGCTATATAAAACCTGACTGCCCTAACCTTTATGTTAGTAAGATTAAAAAGGCAGAATCTGACTTTAGAAATAAGTTCTTTAGCTTTAATAAGGAATCTGTAAAGTCAAAAAACAAGATACTCTAGATAAAAACATAGCCTTAGGCTATTATAAGAGCATACTTATTAAGCTTAACTAGTTTATCAAAAGGCCATCTCTTATTATAATATTTAATCTTAAGAGTATAAATAATAAGGTTTTTTATCTTTATACTTTAATAAATAATAAAGCTAATATATATATTTTAATTAATAAGAAAATCACTTAGGCCGCCCTTTAGCAGCTTAATATCTTTCTTATTTCTTTAGAAAAGGCTATTCTATTAGTTAAATTTAATAGTTAGCCTAGCAGGCCTATTAATAATCTGCTCCTTATTACTATACAGATCTATAACTAAACTCTTACTAATATTCTGCTCTTAGTTACTAACCTTAGCTTTTATAATATTATTCTAGGTCGCAAATAGCTAGCTAAGCATAATATTCTGCCAGATTATAAAAGAAATAAGATATATTAACTAAAGGACTACTAAGTATAGAAATAGTATAATACTTATAAAAATAGGCTATTTAAGAAGAATATTTAATATTATAGCCCTGAAGTCAGCTCTAATAATACTGATAAGACTAAGACTTAGTTTTAAAAATTTATATAAGAATAGTATTAGCATTATTAATATTGCAAAGTAGAGCTTAAATTGCCTCTTTTTGATAAAGCTAATAAGAGCCTTAGTTCTAACTCTAATCTAGATAAGGCTGACACTAATAATAGAATAATCTTTATAAATCTTATAGGCGCTATAGTCTTTTGTATTAGTAACAAATAAGACAATATAATATTAGGGATAGTTACGTTAGATAATATTAACTATAAGCTGTAGAAATAAGGCTACTCTGCCTTATATTAAGTTAGTTAAGTTCAGATAGCTAATAATAATAAATAAGATGCTCTTAGTAACCTTAGACCTTATTCTAATAATCTTGAGTTTATCCTTAGTTATCTTCCTCTATATCTTTGTGACTAAGCAGCCGCCTTTTTAAGAGTAGCTACAGATACTCTACCTTAGTATTATCTGTTTAATTATAAGCTGCGCTTTAACAAGAAACTAAAGATGAAGACGTTATATCTGTATAAGATGTTAACTTAAGAGCTTACAGCTATAAGAGAGTATTTAATAAAAAACTTATATAAAGGATTTATTTGCTTATTATCTTTCTTTTTCTTATTACTTATTTTATTTATTAAGAAGAAGAATAAGGACCTTAGATTCTATATTAATTATAGAAGTCTAAATAAACTTATAAAGAAAGATAGATATTCTTTGCCTTTAATCTTAGAGACCCTATTATAATTAGCTTATATAATAATCTTTATAAAGCTTAATATTTATTATATATTTAATTATATTAAAATAGACTCTAACTTAATTTATTAGACGTTATTTTAAATAATTTATAAAGCTTTTAAGCTAGTAGTCCTTCTCTTTAGTCTTTATAATAATCTTATTATCTTTTAGCATTATATTAACTTTGTCTTTATAGATTACTTTAGCGTCTTTTATATAGTATATATTAATAATATCCTAATCTTTTTAAAGAATAAGAAAGAGTATTAATAATATATATACTAGATTATAATAAGGCTATATATAGCAGATCTATATATAAATATCAAGAAATATAAGTTTAAAGTTATTTATATTATATTCTTAGGATATATTATTATAGACTATAGTATAAAGATTAACCTAAATAAGACTAAGATTATTTATAACTAAGAATCTCTTATCCCTTGTAAGCCTAAATACATCTAAAGATGTCTCCTTCCTATTTAGGACTAGTACTTTTTGCTTTTAAAAGGCTAATTATTATAGCTATAAGACTATAAATAATATTATTTAAAAGCTAGAAGAATTAGCTTTCGAATAATACTATTTATAGTCTTATAGCTATAATAAAAAGTTCTAATTAGATAAGGCTTAACTTAACGCTTTTTATATATTGTAATGTAAGCTACTCTTTCTTTTTGTCCTTATATACTTTAAGCTAGAACGTAAGACTTAAGTAGAAACGGATTATTCTAACAAAGCTGTAGCTGGCATACTAGTATAACTTAATTCTGCTAACTTATAATAGTATTTTATTACTTTCTTCTTTATTATACTTAAAGGAGTAAAATACTATTATAAGATTTATAATAAAAAGATATTTATAATTATTTTAGCTTTTAAAGAATAATAAGCTAAACTAATTAGCCTTAATATATTCCTTATTATAATAGATTATAAGGCGCTTAAGTATTTTAGTACTAAACGCCTCCTTAATAAGTAACAAATTTAATAAATAGATATTCTTTTAAGGTTTAATTATTACATCTATTACTAATTAGGCAAGGAAAATGTTATAGCAGATATCCTCTTACGTAAGAATAAAGCCACTTTAATACAGAAGAAAGCTAGAACATAAGAGAAGACTTAAACGCTATTAGATCTAATAAGAATAGAGGTAGCTGCTATAGAGAATATTAAGAGTCTTAATATTATAGCAGAAGTCGTTAAGGAGAACTAGGAAAGCCTAACTCTAATAAAAGAATATTAGCTAGCTATAACAGAATTAGGTAAGTAATTATTAAGAGATAGTTTACTATTATATAATAATAGATTTATGATATCAAAAGGTAAGGATAACCTATATATATACTTACTTTATCAGATCTATTTTTAGACAACTATAACATATCTAGGTTAGGCGAAAATGTATACTTTAGTAGCTAGACTATATTAGTAGCCTTATTAGAGTAATAATATAGTATATTATATTGCTAACTATTATAAATACTATTAATCTTATAAGCTGTATAATAAGATGTCTAGTCTCTTATATTCCTTACCTATTCCTCTATAACTATAGGATGACCTCTTAATAGATTTCTATATGCCTAGTACTATTAGTAATAGCTATAATACTGTCTTTATAATAATAGATTACTTAAGCAAGAGACATATTTGCCTACTAATAAAGAAGACTGCTACTATAGCTACTATAGCTAACCTCTTTTATAAGTATATATAGTAGTTTAAAAGATGCCTAAAGACTATTACTAATAATAAAGGGCTGTAATTTATTAGCGTATTTCTTGATAAGCTATCTCGCCTCTGCTATATTAAGCTTAAGTTATTAATATTAGCTTACCCTTAGATAAATAGCTAGACAGAAATTATTAACTAGATTATTAATATAAGGCTTTAATTATTTATAAACTACTTCTAAGATGACTAGGCATATCTTTTGCTAGTATTAGACATTATAGAGTTAGCTCTAGTCTACAAATCCATAGGACTTACACCTTATATAGTTAAGTATAGTCAAGAACCTTGCTTAGATTTCAACTAGATGCAGATAAGTAATAGCTTATATTAGGACGTATAAGAATAAGTTACTTAAGAGCAAGCAAAGAAGCACCTATACTATATTAATAAGGCAGTAAGCTAGGCTAGAATAAATATAATCTTAGCTTAAGCTTAGCATGCTTATTAAGATAATAAGAAACATTACTTGCCTAATTTCTAATCAGGAGACCTTGTATTCGTTATTAAGAAGCTATAAAGAATAGATAAGCCCTTAAATAAGCTAGACTATTCTATTATAGGCCTCTTTTATATCTTAAAGATAATTAGTTACTTTTATAAGCTAGAGCTCTTATCTTCTTATTATATCTCGTTAGTGCTATATATAGACCAGCTATATAAGGCAGATAACAATCCTTTCCCTAGCCAGATTTTTACTTTATCTCTTATAGTTAAAGTTAATAGAGACCTTAAGTAAGAAGTTAAGAGAATTCTGTTATTAAGAATTAGTAGAGGTTAGCTGAAATATAAGATATAATGGCAAGAATAAGACTCTAACAATATATAATACCCTGCTAGCAATCTGTAGAACGCTCCTCTAGCGTTACAAGCTTACTATAACGCGTACTTATAAGAAGCTAGTCTATCTAAGTGACTCTAGCACTAGCTTGACAGCGCTCTGTAAAATAAGTTACCTTTAGAGCACCCAGATAATAATAGAGCAGCCACTCAAGAAACCAGGAAAATAAGGTAACATGTATTATAATGCCGTTAGCTTGATCTCGTTACTGGCTTAAACACTGCTAACTTGACTGTATGTTTCCTTGCTATTCTGTGGATCTTCTTCTATTTATATCTCTCTCTTTAGATACTGGTAACTATATGGCAGGAGAATATATTAGGCCAGTGTGCTGTGCTATTATGCTGTGCTTATTTTGCTGTGTGCTACTACTATGTGCTACTGCTGTATACTGCTGCTGTGTGCTACTACTATTTTGTTTTTCTTCTTATTAGACATAAGGGCATATCGAGTCTTTTAGAGGAGGGATAATGTTACGGCTGCTATGCTTATCGCCTACTAGCGCTAGGGCGCCGGGTATTAATTAGCACTAGACATTAGTAAGAGGCATGCTTATTATATAAAAGTGACTCTAGGGCCCTTATCGTTGACTCTTTAGTCTTAGAATAGCACTTAATATAGGCTGAAGATCTCACGTACTTATCGCCTGCTTCTAACGTGACACGTAATAATTAGTGTATATTTACTTATTTATCCTTATCTAATAGTAAAGCTAGAATATTATATCTATTAATTAGTATCTTAATTAGTCTATACTTATCTTCTTTTATTTAAAGTTCTAATATTATTTTCTTAATATAAGTTAACTAATCTAGTATAAAGTCCTTTGCTAGTAATCGCGAGTTACTCTTATACTAAGGATCCTTCTAATCTCCCTTAGATCCTTGATTTTAAAAATGCTAAGTTATTTATCTAAGTACTAATAAATATTCCTTTATTATTTATAAAGATATATAGATTAGAAGAAGATAATTTAAAGCCAAGTTTTAACAGGCCAGTTATTATATAGTTATACTAATTCCTAGCAGCTTATTTTAGACTATATAAGCTTTTTAATATATGTAAAGCTATTCTATTTAATATATTAACTCTATTAAGGAGTAATATATATATTATCTTTATATTAGTAAGTTTTATAAATATATTATTAGTATTTATCTAGTAGTATTCTAGGTTCTTTACTATTATAATTACTAGTAATACTCTTAAAGAATTTATATATATTATTAGAGTAAAGGTTTCTTTATAATTAATATTATATCTTTATAAAAAACTCTAAGCTATAAGTCTGGCTTTAAATTAATCTACTTTCTTATTCTTTATATACTTGATATTAAATACTTATTTACTTATAATAATATTAGATCTTGTAAGAGAGACAACTTATTTCTAGGTCCTGTTTGCTTGTAATATAATAAGTTCTTACTTAATTACCTTAGTCTAGTCTACATTAAAAATAAGGTCTGAGATTACTTACTTATATTTTATTAAAGCCCTTAGTGAGCTTGTACTAAGCAGCTGTTCATTATTCAGACAGCTGGGATGTGGATTTCTACCTTCTCGTGGTATCTAGTGTGAGTACTCACATAGCTAAGCCTAGCGCGCGATGAAACCAAACGAAATCCGCGGCCTTGCAGGCGAAACGCGTGCGTTTTACACGCGTCAAATCAGCGACCGCAAATCAGGGGAATTGGCTTTTGAAAATCACCTGACTCTTGTTTATCTGACTTGTACTCAGGCCTGAAACTGATCCTACTATCAGTGGATGTGATATCGCTCTATTCAAGAGATAGGACACCCCTGAGCTTGTCCCCTCTGAGCTTACGTATCGCGCGCAAGTAGGCGGCGACTCGCTAGCGAGGAAAGGGAAATCCTTTGACACAGATAAGTTACTAACATTTAGCAGAATCTTGTTAAGGCTTAGACCTTACGTATGAAGACTCTTGTTAAGGCTAAAGGACTATAGCATTACAGAGTCACCCCTAAGAGTTATAGGCGCCTTAGTACGTAACCTCTACAAAAATATAAATAGTCTATAAATAAAGAGATACTTAGAACGACTTTATACAGAACTTATTAAAGCGTGACTACAAGTATAGCTGTACAAAAGGCATTTATTAAGACATAAGAGACACAAGCTTAGTTAGTAAATAAGGAGCAAATATATAGCTAGTATGTATATATAATATAAATCGCTTACAAGACATAGTCAGTCTGTATAAATAAGACTTCTATAAATAACGTGAAGTGAAGGATCCTACAGATCTAACATAGGGCGTAGTGTATAATGGCAGCTATTAAGGAGACTGTCTGTACAGCCCGAGAGGACAGTACACGCGTGTTAGTACATAAAGAGCCTGGAATAGCTATCTCACTTGTACTAGGAGCCTGCGTAAAGCATACGTTTTGTATACAGACTAAAGCGATATCGTTCTAGCTGGCTACTAATATTATATACTTACAGAGTAAACTACAATTAGAGTATAAACAAGAGTTTTGCTTATGGCCTGAGTCCTGAACGTATATTAATATAACAAAGAGTAAGCTTTAGAGCAAGAGTCCTAATAAGCGTACAAGGAAAGCATAATAAAGACCTAGTAAGAAGATATAAACTTTATATTATATTATTAGTATTTAATAATATAATAAAATTATGAGCTTCTATAATAGGCCTATTAACCTTATATATTCAGACTATATAGCAGACACAATTAGAGAGTATAGTCTTAATGCTAAGCCTAGACCTCTTAAGGGCCTTTAATAACGTCTCTTATAATAAATTACTAAATATTCTTAAGCAGAAGGGCCTCCTAGATTAGCTTATCTAAGTAGTTATATACTTCCTACATATAAGGCGCACACGTATTATATATACAGGGTATAAAAGCGACTAGATTAAGACTAATATAGGCATCTTGTAAGGCTCCCTTTTCTTGCTAATCTTGTTCTTATTCTTTATATTTGGCCTGCTAGAACAGTTTTAAGACCTAGAAAAAGGAACGCTAGGATTCGGCTTTATAGATGATACCTACCTAGTAATATAGAACGAAAGTGTATAACAAAATTATTATAGGCTAACTGTAGCCTATTTGTAGTATTAATACTAGGCGGAAGCATATAGTGCTAAGTTTGCCCCTAATAAGTACTAGCTAATATACTTTACATAAAATAAGTATTATGTATAAGAGGACCTTATATTAATTGTCTAAATAAATAATTATTAAGTAATAATTAAGGACAAGGTAATTAGGGTGCTAAAGGTATAGCTAGACCTTAGGCTTACTTAGAACAAATATATAATATATATAATTTATAAGAGTATTATAGTCTTTAAGGCCTTAATAAGACTAGTTATCTCTATTTAGGGACTATTAATATGCAACTTATAGTTATTATATATAATAATAATTAGGCCTACCTTGTTATATAATATATAAAAGTAAAGTTTAAATATATAAAGTATAAGGAAAGTGTTAGTAAAAGCTGTAACTAAATCACTTAAAAAGATCTAGAATAGCTGCCTCTGCTATATTATAAGGGGATATAAGTAAATGCTTAAAGTAATGCTAGAAAGAGAAACCTAGATTCTACTAATTAACATTTATATTATAGGCATAAAGCAACGCTACATAATCAAAACAAAAGACTATTAAGTAAAAAAGGAGATCACCAGAATAGCTAATACTATATAAGACCGCATACAAAATACACGCTCATCATAGCTATGCCACAGGCTAAGGACCAGCAGAGAGAATGCTGCCGCTAAAGCGCAACAGAGAATCTAAGAAATGCGTAAGTAGACAGCAGAGTGGTAGCGCCGCAGGCGAACCGCATGCGTAACGTAGACTTGCCGAATAGTAAGTATTTCCAGAAAGGGGAATAGTCACAAACAGGGCCGGAGGTGCCCAGACCAGGCTTGGCAAGGGGGTTGAGGGTTAATTTAACGGTTTAACGTCAGCCGAATCGTTGCATTCTCACTCTTACCTTTACCTCTAGCTTACACACTACAGATCAGCTAAGACCTCTCGTTGCGATAGTGCGATAGTTGCCCTTGTAGAACATGTTCAAGACTACATCTCTCTGTAGCCTGCTCCGCCTATCTAAGTACCAGATACTAACCCTGCCTACGCCTGCGGCTAGTATATATAAACAGTTCGCTATATCCTGCTATACTACCTAAGATATAATAGAGTAGGCATGCTAGCTGCCTACAGAACAGAGTATATAAGCGAGATTCTCTCTTAACCCGCATGCGTAAAGTATGCAGCTCGCTAGTTTATCTATACAAGGATTCTAGAGCAATTTCGTACCGCAAAAGAAATAGCAGAAAAGGAGCTAGAAGGGTATAGAGTATTCAAAATAATAGAGGAATAGTAATAACAGAGGTTAAGACCCTCTAAAATATTCAGAGTATAGTTAAAAGAGTAACTATATAAGAGGGGGCAATAAGTACGCAGGCGAAACGTAGATAAGGTAAAAGCGCCTTGTAAAGTAATCTTAAACCTTTATTATAATAGCTATACTTATCTAGTCTAATAAGTCTAGAGTTTTCCTTATTAAGCTTTTCCCTTGCTAGATAGCTGTCTATATAGCCTTATAAATAAGAACTAAATAAACGTTAAATAAAATAATATATATTATTAGAATTAGGATCTTTTACTAACATATTATATATATTTTTATAATCTTTTAATCTTATAATTTATAACCCTTATTCTTATTATTATCTTAAGTTCGCTTGCTTATTACTTATAGTCTTGTCTCTTAAGTCTATTTATTTATTATTAAAGACCTAGTTTTTTAATATTCTTTTTTATTTTTATTATAATAATCTCTTTATCTTTTTAATTACTTAGTATTAAAGGGACTTTAATTAATATTTTTATAGATGTTTTTATTAATAAGTTAATTTCCTTTATTATTAGTATAAGGAATACTTAATTAATTAAGTTAATTATATATAATATAGCTAAATTTGGTTTAATATCTTAATTAGTAATAAGTTCCTTTTAAGGTTATCCTCTTAGTATATAATCTAGTAAAGAATTAGGGGTCCTTCTTATATAAAGATTAATAGTTTTACTCTTCTAAAGTTTATTAAATATTATAATTAAGAAATAAGTTATATATCCGAGATCTGATATATAAGGCGCCTTAGTACGTAACCTCTACAAAAATATAAATAGTCTATAAATAAAGAGATACTTAGAACGACTTTATACAGAACTTATTAAAGCGTGACTACAAGTATAGCTGTACAAAAGGCATTTATTAAGACATAAGAGACACAAGCTTAGTTAGTAAATAAGGAGCAAATATATAGCTAGTATGTATATATAATATAAATCGCTTACAAGACATAGTCAGTCTGTATAAATAAGACTTCTATAAATAACGTGAAGTGAAGGATCCTACAGATCTAACATAGGGCGTAGTGTATAATGGCAGCTATTAAGGAGACTGTCTGTACAGCCCGAGAGGACAGTACACGCGTGTTAGTACATAAAGAGCCTGGAATAGCTATCTCACTTGTACTAGGAGCCTGCGTAAAGCATACGTTTTGTATACAGACTAAAGCGATATCGTTCTAGCTGGCTACTAATATTATATACTTACAGAGTAAACTACAATTAGAGTATAAACAAGAGTTTTGCTTATGGCCTGAGTCCTGAACGTATATTAATATAACAAAGAGTAAGCTTTAGAGCAAGAGTCCTAATAAGCGTACAAGGAAAGCATAATAAAGACCTAGTAAGAAGATATAAACTTTATATTATATTATTAGTATTTAATAATATAATAAAATTATGAGCTTCTATAATAGGCCTATTAACCTATTATTCTAATCTTATATATATAAGGTCTTTTTATTAAAACTATCTAGAAGCCTTAATTTACATAATAAAGAGCTAGAAAGAAGGCTAGCGCTTAGACTAAATATATATAGCATATTTAATAAGATTATTATTCTTTCTTTTATATATATCTAAGTATATTCTATCTCTTAAACATATAATCTTAAGTCTGCTAAATTTATTACTATTCTTTTAATTCTTCTTAGGAGTCCTTTAAAAAGAGAAAGCTAGTCAGTTATATAGTCAGATATATTAGTATTAGCAATCCACTTAAGGGTCTTACAGATTAGCGTCTCTAGTGCTACAAGATAGACTTCTGCTTCGCCTTTAGAATCAGAAGAGAAGTCTTTTATACTTATGCTCTTTTGCTTAACTATTCTCGCCTTCAGTTTGCTCCCCTTATATTAACTTGCTTAAGCTCTATTAATGATCTCTTTGATCTCTTCTATATACTCCTTAATATAAGGGCAGTTTCACTATTTATAATTCCTTTAATAAGTAAAATATTTTAGTTATTATAACAGATATTCTTAAGCCGAGATGATATATTCTTAAGATAAAAAGTAATATTTATATATTATAGATTATTGGGATAATTATTAGCTAGAAGATAACTAGAATTTTTTTAATAAATCATAATATTATTTAAAGATAACAAAAGTATTACTTAGTAAAGATTTTTTCTTAAGAAGTTATTATATAAGAGATTTAATATTAAGGAGATACTTTTCTTAATTATTAATAGCATCTTATATAATATTATATTCTAGAGAAAGAAAAATAAGAAGCTATTAAAATATCTAGTATTATAT
>NW_006916080.1:0-2240 GCF_000464535.1 Endocarpon pusillum Z07020
TATATAACTAGTTTAAACCCTATCTTAAAGACAAATTTAAAGAGGTAATAAAGAACTAAGAACTAGATATATAATAGATCTTTTATAGTTTTACTAACTTTATAATTAAGATTAAACAAGTATATAAGGATATAGATATAGTTAAGGAAGCTAAAAGAGACCTATTATAAATAAGGCAAAAGGGATCCGCTACAGACTATGCTTCTAGATTCTACTAGATTGCCTTATAAGTAAACTAAAAGGACTCCGCCTTATTAGTTATCTTTTACAAAAGGCTAAAAGATTCTGTTAAAGATAATCTATTTAAGATTAATTAATTTAGCAAGTTATTACTCTTAATTAAGATAGTAATTAAGATAGATAATTAAAACTATAAAAGACAACTTAAGAGAGGAAAAAAGAACTATATTACTATTCTGATATAATATTAGGCTAATATATAACATCTAAAGCATAGAGTATAAGAATATTATTCTACAGGACAGAATATGCCTATAGACTTAGACACAACTTAAAAAGGAAAGAAACAAGGGTTACTTAAAAAGAATTAAGACAAAAAAAATAAGTAGAGAATTTCTAGTAAGCTTGCAGAAAACCTAATTATTTCGCTAAAGAATATGAAGACTTTAAGCAATAGCTAAGTACTACTAAAGGAACTCTAGAAAAAGAAAGTTATAAGCCCTAAAGAAAGAATTAGGCAGACAAAAAATCTATAGGAAAGAAAGGTGACCCTAAGGAAATATTATAAAGACAACTTAGAAGAAGTACGCTAAAGATACTATATAAATTACTATCTTAAATCACTTATTATAATAATAACTATACTATATATTTAAGTAATAAAGATAATATAAAATAATATTTATAAAAACTGAGATTATATTAGTTGCTTAATACTCTTTTTATATATAATAATAATAAACTAAAATATAAAGTAAATAATAATAATAAAGAACTAGAATTAAAAGTAATAAAGATATATATAAAAGTCTTAGAGGTCAAAAAACTAGATTATGTTAGAAAAGTTAAATACTTTAATTAAGACTATAAACTAGTAATAAAACACAAATATATTATATATAATTTAAATATAATACTTAAGGAATAAGGGAAAGTATTTATAATCAAGTTTTATAAGAAGAAGGAATGCTTAAACTATAATAAAAGTGAATTTTACGCATATTAAGGGTTAGATAAACAAGACCTTTAAGATAGTATTACGCTAAATAAACTTAAATATAAGTAAGAGACTATTACTTAGAGCCTAATATAAGAAGAAATCAAAAATAATAAGGATATTAAGGAATTTAATTTAAAGAAGATAAAAACTACTAAAATTAAGAAACCTTTTATTATAATCTTAGCTTGAGGTTTGGCGGTTTTTCCCTATTATAAAGAATACAAGGGATATACATATTTCAGAAATTATACTAAGAAGAAAAGAGAAAGTTCAAATATTCACTTAGTAATAAATATTAAGGAGGTACAAACTCCTTATTATAAGATACTTAGATACTAGATCACAGAAATACATACCTATAAGGCACTAAAAGAGTTAAAAAACTAGGAAGTCCTTTAAAGAGATAACTTAAAGAATACGAATAAGAGTTACAAATAATTATGATATTAAACGCATATTATTTATAATATATAATATTGTACATACTTCTAAATAATAAGAAGGCAAAGATTATAATAGATTTAGGAGCTATAAAAAACTATATTTTAAGAGAATATATACTTTAGAACTAAACTCTTATTAGGGACAAAGAGAACTCTTACTAGCTAAGGCTAACTAATAAATCATTTGTTAAAGAAGAACAAGGACAGATTATTATAGAAACGCAACTATTAAGATTATAGATTAAGGACTATTATAAAAAAATAATAATAAATATTACTTAGATTAAATATAATATTATATTAGGAAAACTCTAATTAATATATTATAATAGCTTGAAACTAAAATAAGTCAATAGTTTATAGATTACTAAAACAAAAACTAGAGAATCTATCTATAATATAGTCATGCACAGATTTATATACTCTAACGCTAGCGGGTAAGGCCTATGTGTGCGTGGGCCATGCTATAAGTTACAGAGCATTTATAGTTCCTAATCCGGCCTCCTGCTATATAGTAAAGTTTAAGCTTCTCTAATCAGGTAAGGCGAACCTCTTTATTTGTAATCCGTCTAAATAACTTATACGCTTTGACAAGCGCCCTATAGCAGGAGTTTGCT
>NW_006916080.1:2746-8721 GCF_000464535.1 Endocarpon pusillum Z07020
AATAGCCTAATCTATTTCGAATCAAGTTTCTTATAAGGTCTTATTATACTAATGTTTTTTATTAATAGCTAGACCTTATCTTCTTCTTTAAAATCGATTTCCTAATAATGCTTATTCGCCTGCTCTTATTACTGCAACTACATAGCCTTTAGATACTCTTATATTTATTTCTAACCCTTTTTTATTAGCTTTGCTAGGTTCTTAGCCTTCCTTAGGACTACACGTTTCCTTACTGTCTCTGTAAACTTAGGCTTATTAAAGCTTATCCTTAGTTAATATCTATATATAATTATAAATAGTGATAGCTATATAGACTTAGATACTACTATATTTATAATAAATTTAGTACTTAAGAAAAGATTATTTTAATTATCTTATACAAAATCTATATAAGTCCTTAAGTATTATTTTATCTCTGTATTAAAGACTTTTGTCTAGCTATTTATTTATAAATAGTAAGCTATAAATAGCTTTACTTTAACTCCTAAGATTTAGTACTATTATTTTTATACTTTACTAGCAAACTATAGCCCTTAATTAGATATAATTGTTTATAAAAGCTTATAAAGCTTCTATATATTTCTATATAGTATTTTAGCTATCTCCTTTAAAGTTGTGCCTTCTTTTATAGCTATATACTTTGTAATTATATAAGGGATATAGTAGCATTTCTTACTTAGCTAATTAATAATTATTAAAATAACATTATAGTCTTTTAATATTAGTAATCTTATAACAAAATCTATTAAGATATCTTATTAAGGGCGCTTAGAAATCAGAAGAGATTATAATAGGCTTATAAGGAGCTAATACACAAGTTTAGTCCTCCTGTAGATATAATAATTCTGTAAGAATCTCCTAATTAACATATATTTATTTAAGATATAGTACTTACTATTTATAATAGCCTTCTTTATCTTTGTATAGCCTAAGTGCCTAGTCTTCTTGCTTTTATAGATCTCTCAAATTACGTCTATTACTATTATTACTAATACTGCTAGTTTTTCTTTATATTATAATACTTTTTCCTTATCTTTATAATTTTAAATATTATACCTAAATATTTTCTTCTTTAGGTTCTTTACTTATTTCTTTATCCTAATTATGTTAAAAGTCTTATTAACTTGATTCTCTTTCTTTACCCTCTTTTAGAGCAGCAAATCTTCCTTCTTTAGTAATGCTTATATTACTGAGATCTCTAGGTTGTTTTTCATCTCTTTAAATAGTATATCTGATTATATAAGGGTCTAATACAGATTAGGATCCTTCTTTACTCTTAAGATCTTAGTTTCTCTTTAAGTTAATACGTTAGCTTTTCTGTTAGTAGCTCCTAAGTAATATTTAATCTTAAAGTTATATTAAGATAATAACTTTGCCTAGTGTGCTTGCTAATATATTAGCTTCTTTATTAATATAAAATACTTTAGAGCCTTATAATCTGTAAGTATTTAGACAGAATCTTCTTTTAATAAGCGTAACTCTAGCAACTATTCCTTAAAATAACGAATAATAGCTAGTAGTTCCTTGTTATAAATTATATAATTATACTCTGCTAATGCTATATTTGTTAAGAAGAATATTACAGAATAAAGTTCTCTATCCTCCCCTTATTATAAGAGTACTCTACTAACTATATAGTCGCTTATGTTATACTCTATAACTATCTCCTTCTTAGGGTTAAAATAAGCAAGGACTAGCTCCTTCAAAACAAGGTCCTTCAGGGCCTGGAATGCCTTAGTATAATAGTCATCCTAGGTGCGCCTTACATCCTTCTTTAACAGGTCATTTAGTAGCCTTGCTACCTTGCTGAATCTTAAGCAGAATCATCAGTAAAAGTTAATAAACCCTAGGAATCTCTATACTATGCAGACATCTTCTAGGTTGGGTTTCTCTCACTCCTGAATAACTTATACACGCTCTAGATCTATCTAAATGCCTTCTAGAGTTATAATTAACCTAAGATACTTTACTAACTATATATAGAATTCGCTTTTCTTGATGTCAGCCTAAATATTACTTTTGCAGAGAATCTGTAAGACCTCCTATACGTGTTGCTTATGTTCTTCTCTTGATTAGCTAAAGATTAAGATGTTGTCTAAGTATAGCATAACAAATTTTCTAAGCATCTTTATAAATTTCTTATTTATAAAGCGTTAGAACGTTACTAGTACAAAGGTTAATTTGAACAATAATACCTTATATTAATAATTGCTATACATAATATTAAATATAATAAGTTTGTAATCCTTTTTAGTTACTAAATAAATCTAGTAATATATCTATTAAATATCTAGCTTAAAGAAGACTATAGCTTTTCTAAGAAGACTTATAGTCTTGTCAATCTAAGAGATAGTATAGCTATTCTTTTTTATAATAGTGTTTAGATCCTTAAAATTAATATAGAAACAAAGTCCCTCTTAAGGTTTCTGTACTAAAAGAATGAGTAATATGAATAAGATAGTACTTAATTTAATAAACCTCTTCTTAAGATGCTCCTTAATGTATTTCTTAATTATCTTAAGCTTATCTAAGCTTATCTTATATAAGAGCTACATTTAGAGCAGTTTAGTACCTGCTTCTAGTTTGATCTTATAATTATATTCTTCCTTGTACTCTAGAAGAGTATTAGAAGCCTCCTTTAAGAAAATATCTATAACGGCTTAGAATTCTACTAAAAGAACCTTCTTTAGATCTAGTTCTAGCTAGATCTGTTTCTTAATATATTTATTTATGTCCTTTATTATAATAGCAAATATTTCTGTATTAGAAGTAATTAATAATCGCTTAAATACTATAATGCTTATAGGCTTAGTACTATATTAGGCTGCCCTAGCCTCCTTAACCTTTCTTCTGTAAGTAGTAGCTATAGTTGTCTTGTTACCTAAAGTCTTCTTTATCTTAATAAAGCATAAAGGTTATAAAATAGCTAGGGCTATTTTAGGACGCTTAAGAATCTTTGTTACTTATAATAGTAATGCCCTAATTAGGTTAGTCTGAAATTTGGTTATATATATATAGCCAAAATTCGTTATATGGCTTCTTTATTAGCTTTTCCTCTGCTATTTATTCCTTAGCCTTAGGCTTGTTACTCTAACTTTTGTAGTTCTGCTAAAATATAAGTTGCTCTTTACAATCATAATCTCTTGTAAACTTTACTAATAAATTTCTAGGATCTGGAATACAACTATATAGCCTTATCTACTTCTTCCCTAAGATTATAAAATACGTAGCCTTTATTATATAAAAGATTTATAATCCTTACTAATGTTTGCTAACACGTATAAACAAATAAAGGGCTTAAGAAATAAATTAATAAATCTTACTAGTAAAATCAGAAATAAGAATAAGTTTAGCTAGGTCTACTATATTAATTTGTAACCTTTTATAAAGTTGTTCTGCTAATTAATAATTTATAATTACACTTAACTAATATCTTATATTTAATAGTACTAATACTATTAATCTTTTTCTCCTTTTTTTAATGCTAATATTAATTAAAAATAGAGCCTTAAAATCACCCTTTATTACTACAATAAGAATCTTTATAGCTTCTTTACTAGTTATGCTGCTAGGCCTGCTTATAACGTCTTAGTAACAGGTAGCCTTTTTCCTAATTACTCTTATATCTAAGAGCAATCCTTTATATAGTATCTTATTTTCTTGTAATAGTAGTACCTTATTATAGATATATTTCGCAAAAGTTGTGGCTTAAGCACTAGCTTCTCCTCCTTTACTATTAGTTTATTAGTAGACTATTAGGTGCTAGGAACTAAAGGCTTCGCTAATATACTAGTGCTAGCTACTAATTTATTTAAGGCAATACATTAACTATTCATATTAATATATATTAGGTTTATAATTATCTCCTAAATTAATATATATCTGTAGAAAATAATTACTTACTTTAGATTATTTCGAATCTTGTCTTAAAGGTCTATAATCTAATCCTCTTCTTAGACCTTTGCTTCACAAGAAAGCTGTTAAAAATCCCTTAAGAATATAGTAAGGTTCTGCTGCTTTTGCTATAAGTAATAATACTCTTTATAAGCAGTCTCTTGTTAAAATAGAGAATCAAATTAAGTTAAAAGGTCCGCAAATATATCTAAAATCTAAGCCTTTTTAAAGTCCTCAAAATATAATCTAAGTAATTTCTGAGTGTTACCATCTATGCGTGATTATATATAGGCGACCTTAGATAGCTCTGTCAGAAAGAGCGCCATGTTAACTATAAACTTTATCTTTATAGCTGATAATTAAGAGCGAAACTTCTAAAGAGGTCCATCCCTAAAAATCTCTGGGTGGGGCAGCTTCTCTGTCTTTGTACCAAGTACTGTTAAGGGGCTTAGAGTCGCTTCTAACAAGGCCTGCCTTTAAGGCAGTGACTCTTATTCCGTTAAAGTCTTTAATAGAGATTTTACTCGAATTTGCGGCTTTAAAGTTGCTGTAATCTTATTGTAGAGATTCTAGATAATTTCCTCTTTGTCACAGAGTTAATCCTTTAGAGCCTTAAGCTCTATGCTAGTGCCTTTATTAAGGTCTTAATATCTTTCTTCTTTAGTTTTCTTCTCTTAAAGGGCTTCTTAATGCTTAGCCTCCTTCTTTAAATAAAGGGCTTTCTCTTCCTTATAAACAGCTACTAATATTAGTATAAATACTGCTGTGTATATCTAATTCTTGTTGACTAGTGCTATAAAGGCTGGAAGAACTAATAAGTTATCTGTTATTTTCTCTGCATACTTAATTAATATACGCAGGGCGTCTTAATCTATAGGCAGGGCTTCGTCTAGGCTCTGTCTTTAGTTGCTTAAGAAAGGATAGCAAACTTTGCTACTCTCTCTTCTCTTTATTTAATTATAAACTATCTTAACTCAATAGTTCTTAAACCTTTATATAATACAAGATATTTGTATTAAACAGGCCTTGTATTACTCCTAGAGTAACAACTTTTTTATATAGTAAAATAACCCTAGATAGGTTCTTTAATAGTTGTATTATAAATAAGAGAGTTTTGTATTATCTCTTAGGATAGCAAGTAAGTATTAAGCTTTTATTTACTATAATAGCTCGAAACTAGAATAAGTTAATAGTTTATAAATTACTAAAACAAAAGCTAGAGAATCTATCTATAATATAGCTATACACAGATTTATATACTCTAACGCTAGCGGGTAAGGCCTGTATATACATGGGCTACGCTATAGGTTATAAAGTATTTATAGTTCTTAATCTGGCCTCCTGTTATATAGTAAAGTTTCTTAAGAAAAGTAATATATAAATTATAATTATCTGCAAAGATAAAGATATATTTAGTATTCTATATCTTATTATTAAAACTAGTAAGTTTTAAATAAATAAAATATTAATAGTAAACCTTATTACTTAATTAAATAATTAGGATATATAGACTTAAAAAATATATAAGAATTAAAAATAAACCTTAGCTTTAAGATACTTATAAATTATTATTACTAAAATTTAGATTAAGTAAAAAAGATATTAGAATAGCTAACTTCTGCTTATTAAGAATATTAATTCTAATAATATTAGATTATAACTCTTAAATAAGCTCTTCTTATTTTAAGGAATAAGCCTCTTAAGTAATTATTACGTCTTAAGTCTTTTAAAAAGACTTAATCTATTAATTTAAACTTATAGTCTTAATAATAATATAAGAGTAAGTAGCCTTTAAACAAGTCTGCTCTAACTCTAATTTTTAGAAATTATTCTTTAAATAGTTTCTATTATAAGGAACACCTTTTACTATATAATATAAATACTTTAAGGAATATAAAGAAAAAAGACATACTGCCTTATTATAAGTACATACTAAATATGGCATAGTAATATAATAACCCTAAAGGGCTATCTTCTTAGAAAGAGCCTAATGCTGAACACTAAAGGAAGGTTTGCTGATGTAATAAATAGATAGAGACATTACGAAAAAAGAAATTACAAAACCCTGAGAAATTAAAAGA
>NW_006916081.1:0-6091 GCF_000464535.1 Endocarpon pusillum Z07020
GAAGCCAATAGAACTCCTCCTTTTTGTAGCTAATGTTGAGATTGAATTCTTCGTTCTCTTCGCTCTTTTTTAGCTGCTGTAGAGGCTGCTAAATCCTTCTTAATTTGTGTAGCAGTATTGACTTAAATTTGTGCCCCTTTAATAAATTTCTGTGCTATTAATTTATAGCGACTTGGAGTTGCGTTTTCTAAGTGAATAGCTTGCTTTTTAAGTGCTTAAGGCGTTAGAGGCGTTATAAGAGGCTAAAATTTGGTTTCAGGAGATATAGAAGATCAAGGAGGAGAAGAAGGCTAGTATTTCTTAACTTTTTCAAGCATAAGCTATGAATTATATAGATTAAGTCCACATTTGCGAAATGACAAACGAATAAAGCTGTTTTTAAATATTGATTAATAAATTCTATAAATAATTATAAGAAATTTAAGCTTATTAAATTTGCTATATCTTATACAAGTCGCTTAATTAACAGCTTAAGCATACTAGTGCTTATATAGCTGAAATAGCATTATATTAAGTAGCTAAAAAAAATAAGTAATGTATAAAGGGAATGTAAAAAGATGGATATATCAGAATTTGTAGAATTCGAGTATCTCTTATATTAAATAGCTCTTATAATTATCACAAAGTAGAATTTAATAAGTACCTTTTCTTGTACGTTGACTTTAGGATTCAAAATATTAAATATATATAAGGGTAAGCTTATTATTTGTGTATCTAGTATCTAACAATCTTATAAGCACTTTATTCTTAAGATCTTAATAGAAACGCTCTAAATAGACCTTCCCTAGCAGAATAAGCATCAGCTTAATAATAACACTTGTAGCGCTTACAGCCTTAATAATAGTTACGTATTTGTGGTTATTATCTAAAACTAAGTAATAGCGTTTTGCATACGAAGACATTACTATCTATTACGACTTCCTTACTCTTATTCGAAAGCCTGTTTCATTAAAATTCCAAATATCATTATCAAATACGCTATACGCCTCTTGAAGCGCTTGAAAACGCTTAAACCAGTTAGATATAAGATCAGGATTATAAGCAAGCTTTCTCTCAAGCTCTAAAGGCTTTTGCTTTGCTTTATGAAGCTTAGGATGTCAATTTAGAAAGCGTTTAGCCTAATGTTCTTCTACAATAAGCGCTATAGAATTCTCTGTATAATCCTCCTTAAGCATCTTATTTGCGACCTTATTAACATGATTATAGCGTATCGACTGGCCTATCTTATCTAATGATAAGATATATTACAAAAGCGCTTGCTCCTGTATCTCTGACAGCTTATAGTTCTTCAGTTTTCAACTTATACGAGGTCTTATGCCCTTTAATCAACGTTGAACATGAAATTTACTCACTCAATATTCGCGCGCCTTTTCTGCAATAATAGGACGCTCCCCTGCCTCACGCTCTGCAAGAATATCTCGTACGGCATTTGCTACACGCTCATCTATCTCCTCATTCGAATCAGGCATGTTGTGGTAAAGCTATACACAAAAGAATACATGCTATTTGGAAGAAAATCGAGAAGAGCGTTACGCATGTTGATGCGTTATAGTGTCGGCCACGCGCTGCGCGCAGGCTTGCCAGGGGGCCCCCCCCCTGAACAGAATAAGAAATAATGACATCAAGATTATAGCCTCATTTAAGGAGGCAAAAGCTGCCCTTCTAAAAGATACAGAATAGATCAAGGCAATAAGGACTTTAGCAGCGCTTTAGTAACGTATCTTTATAATTATAGTATATAACATCTAAGTAAACAGAGTAGATATTACTAAATAATCAGAAGAGATTAAAAGGCTATAAGCGCTTAATAATAGTCTATATAAAGACATTAAGATTATTAAGATAGACTAGTTAGCTAAGGTGATTAAAGACAAGAAGATCTTTTTCTTACTCTTAGTCAAGATAAAAACCGCTAAGATAGCGAACTAAATACTACAAAGGATTTATTATTAATTATAAGAGCTTAAGTACTATAAATAGTTTATATATAGCCGCCTAATCTAGTGCTATAATTATCAAGATTATAAATACTTAAGCAAGCAATATAGATAACTTATATATTATAAGTACTATGCAGCTTCTTATAATACTAAGAAGTATCCTAATAAAAAGGCTACAAATTACTACTATTATATAGTCTGTATATAGCTAAGACACTAAGTATAGTCGCCCTCTTATAAGATAAGATAGGCTAAGAAACTGCGTCTAGTAGAACAAATAATTAAGGACCTAACCTTTTATTAAAATACCTTATCTTTAGCAGAGCCTTAGAACGCTTTAACAAGGGCTATTAAGTACATAAGTCTTACTAGTAACTTAATAAACTCTAGCTATAATAGCAGTATAATAATATCCTTAACTCTGCTAATAAGGCGCCTAAAAAGTAATAGCCTTTAGCGCCTTATAAATACTAAATCTAGGGAAAGGGCTTTTACTAAGGCTAAATATAGCCGCCCACCTAGAAAGCTTACTATTATAGGCCCTAATAACTCTAGGAGAATAGCCTTAATAAAGAAGTTATAATATATATTAAATACCAAAACTTTACTAATCCTATAATATAACGTGCAGAAGGAAAGAGTAGGCACTATAATCTTACTTTTTGAAGACGACTATATTTGTAACTATAACATTATAGTTATTTAGAAGCTATAGTGTAATCTATAAATGTATACCTTGCTTAACGCTTACAGAAGAGACTTTACTCTACTTTATAATCTAAGAGAAAACACTAGCGTATACTTCTATATTAAAGATAATATAGATATTAATAGCTAAGAGGTCTATTATAAATCTCCTAATATTATATTACTAATAATCTAAATACGTTTTAGTAGCAAGCTAATAATAATATATATCTATAATGTGTATAGTAGATTACCCGCCTTATACTTAGTAACAAAGGCGCTTCTTATAATATTAGTACTTTATAACTTTTTAGTTAGGCTAAGAGAGCATGTCTTACTAAAAGACTTCAACTTACATTATTTATATTAGAGCGAAACCTTATATAGTACTAAGCATAAAGCAGCAAAGCAATTAATTAATCTTATTACTAATGTTGAACTAGAACTAGTTCTTCTTTTAAGTACTGTTACCTAAGAGGCAAGAGGCTTTTGCTTAACTATTAATCTAGTATTTATTTCTGCCTTATTAATCCTACAACTTAATTACTGCTAAGTAGAACATAACTTATATTAATCGGCCGACTACCTTTCTCTCTTGACTTAGTTACATATAAAGAGCACACCTTATATAAAGAAGCTAAGAAGGGCCTAGAAGCTTATTAATATAAGTAAGGTAACAGAAATGACTATAATAGTACTACTAAAGAGGTATCTTAATACGCCTGAGACAATTAATGCTTATATAACAGAGATTTAAGACTATCTTAATAAGATTATTAGTAAAGCAGTTCTGTAGGCACAATAGAATACCTACAACAAGTCTTTCTAGACCCTAGAGTGCTTAGAGGCAGTAAGGAATACCTGTCGACTTCGCTATATATAGATATTAATAAGACAGGAAAAGGACTAGGCGCGGTATTAATAAGTAAATAACTATAAAAAGCAAGCTATTAATAAAGTTAAGCGGATCAACTTTAGAATAGGAATTAAATATACTTATAATAACCTTAAAGGTCTATAGAAACTTACTAAATAAGTAAGAGCTAATAGTTATCACTTACGTAATTCTCTTAAGTTCATATTGCTAGTAACCTAAGGCGTTATAGCATATATCTTTGATAACCAGATTAAGGTGCTTAAAGCCACCTTCTTCTTGCCACTACCAAAGGCACTTCTTAATAATATTAAAGACGCAGTATATTTGTAGGCATATTACTACTTTATAGTTATTACTGAAGAGGAAGTACAGAACACTATTTAATGCATAAGGGCGGATAGAGCCCTAGGCCCTGATAGGATCCCTAACAGGATCCTTTAGGCCTGTATTAACTAGCTTATATCTATGCTTACCCACTTATTCTCCGCTTACACATTACTAGAATACTACCCTTATGCTTTTTAGAAGGCTTATACACTAGCTTTAAGAAAGCCTAATAAACTAGACTACTTATCTCTTAAGGCCTATAGACTAATAGTCTTACTTAACATAATAAGCAAGACGTTAAAGTCTATTATAGTATAATAAATTATCTTCTTAGCTAAGTAATATAATGCTTTCCTAAAGATACAGATAAGAGCAAAGAGTAATCACTTAATTAAAGCAGCATTAGAGCTCCTTACTAAATAGATATATATAGTCTAGAACTAAGGAAGAGACAAGGTAGCTTCTTTACTAAGTATAAATATAGCAGGCGCCTTTAATATAGTATTGTATTAATAGTTAATTTATAATCTAAGAAAGTATAAGATTCCTTCTATAATTACTAAATAAATAGCAAGCTTCTTATTAAATAAGGCTTTTATACTCTTTATAAGTGACAAGACGTCTAAAAAATTTAAGGTCTGTACAGCTGTACCTCTTTTATAACACAGATCTATTAGATATTACTAATTATTAAGGGACTAAGGCAAGCGCTTTTAGCTTTATTAACGACATTAATATACTTGCGTTTAGCTAAAGTACAAAGAAGAACTATAAATGCTTAAAGCAATTATATAATAAGTGCTTATACTAGGCCTACTATTATAGTGCTATCTTTATATTATAAAAGTATAAGCTGATTTACCTTATAAGAAACCTAAGGAAGTTTAATATAAAAGAAATAATTAATGTGACTAGCACCTTAATAGTAATGAAAACGAATATTAAAGTGTTAGGACTTCAGATTAATACTTAATTAAAATAAGGCCCTTATATTAAAAAGATACTTTAAAAGATGACTTAATAGACGTTTGCGCTTATAGATTTATTAACTTCTATATAAAGCGCTTTCCTCTTATATATAAGACGTATTTATAATATTGTTATTAAATTAGTAATGACTTATATATTAGTTATTTAATATCTTCTTAATAAGTTATAAGGCACAAAATTAAATACTGCTAAACTCTTGCTTATCTAGAACAGATGCTTATATGTAATAGCTAGGGCTTATAAGGCTATACTTATCCTAGTCCTTAAAGTAGAGACTTACTCTTTACTTCTTCTGTTGCTATTTAATAATATCTAGATAAACTCTTATTATAGACTTATAATTATAGGCATAAGGCAACTTATTTATAAAAGTTGTCTCTAGATTATTAAAAAGCTTGACTTATAGCAGGGTCATTCTTGTTATGCTACTACAATACTAGGTATTAGAAAGCATAGCTAGCACAAATAACATCTTCTTAAACTTAATACAAAGACAAAGCTAAACTAAGCTTTAAAACGCTCTCTACTATAAGAAAAACCCTTATAAGAAGCGGCTATACTACTTATAAAAGCGTGATAATAATGCTAGTCTTATTACTAAATAGTTAGAGCGTCTTAATTAGAGAACTAACAATTGTTATAAAGCGCCTACTTAATAGCACTTTAGTAAGCCTTAAGCCTTATATAAAGTAAGGAAATCAGCAAGTAAAGATTAAGGATATATTAAGGCTTAACTAAGGCATAAAGCTCTCTTATTACATAGCTAAGGATTAACAAAATAAGCTTTATAGACTTTCTCTTTAAACAGAACGTTCTAGACATTCCCTTACTATTCTGCAGATGCAGTTAGAGAAGACAGACTGCCTAACACGTGATTATAGACTGCCTGCTACTCTTAGACAGATATAAGATGCTTGCTGCTACTAGCATGACAGATTACTACCGTCTCTTCAATAATCTAAAGGCCCTTAAGATAATAACACTTTAGCTAATAAAGGCTAGGGCCCGAAGCTCCGTGCCAAAATTCTATACAGTTAAGGATTCTATATTTCTACCTATCAAAACTTCAACTACTAACAACTCCACAACCACAAGTTAGAATCAACTCTAAAATAGCTACAGAGCTCCCTCGTCGCCGGCGTGCCCCTGCTGATGGCAATTGTTCAAATCCTCCCTCTCCCCAGGGCCCTAGAGCCTCTCGAACTATCCTTGATACTCCGCGCCGTACAAAGCTCCTTGCTGATGCACGAGCTTACGCAGGCAAAATGCC
>NW_006916081.1:7330-19589 GCF_000464535.1 Endocarpon pusillum Z07020
TAATATTAAGTTATAAATACTAATATTAATTAGACTTCCTTTTTTTTAAGCTAACTTATAAGTTCTTTAGATATTATATAATTCTAATAATACTATTTTATAATTAGAGTATATATAAAATTAAATTATTAGATATTAAGAAAGCTTTTTAAGTAGTCTTTTTTTAATTATTAAGTAATTAATAAAGAATATAAAGCTAATTATTTATTAAATAACTCTTTTATATAAGAAGGTTTATATACTTTGTAAGACTAATTAGGCCCTTATAAAGCATTAGAGGGCTAAAAAGACATATATATAAGCTAGAGGTGTATTTACTATAAAGGATGTAGGTAATTTAATTAAGCAGAGAGTAATTATATAATAATAATTAAGTAAAAGATTAGTAGAAGAAGGTACTATGCAGGCTAAGTCGTCAGGCTTACAATAATGTAGAAGATGTGGTAAGCCTAATTATAATATATAAACCTGTTAGGAGGTTAAAGAGACATTTAAGGAAGATAGTAATATAGAAAATAAATGATTTTCTTGTGTTGTGGCTATATATAATAGTCAGAAGATTATGATATAAGAGAAAAGTGCGCGGGATGATTATATGCGTAAGACAGTTATAAACTACATTATAAAAGATCTTATTAATCTTTTATTTTATATAGATTTAGAGGATTTCACTTAAAAAATTACTAAAAAACTCTATATAAAATATTAATCTTAATCTTATTAATCTAGACTAAAACTCTCTTTAAAATCCGCTTCAAATCTTATTAATAGAGTCAAAAACTTTATTAATTAGCAAAAAAATATACTAAAAGCACTAGAGTCTTTATATAAATACTATACTTATTTAAAGACATCTAAAAAAGAGTATTGTGCATTTTGTACAAAAAAAGAGAGAAATCCCTCTAAAAAACAGGATTTAGGGCCAGGAGACTTCTTTATTTCTGAATTTCGATTTAGTTTGAATTAAAATATAGAGATAAAGAGGCCAAAAAAACAGAAAAGAAGAGGGAAACAGACTATTTAGTATTATAAGGAATGCTAAAAACACGTCTGTAAAGAGGGAAACTGCTAGAGTTAGGCGCATAAATAGTATTCTAGAAGAGAATATCAAGGACTATTCTTTAAATATTTTCTAAAATTAAAAGATATAATATAGAATTAATTATAAAAGAAAAAGCAAGTAAATATAAAAGAAACCTTTTTTATTTTTATATTTAAGATTAGTTTTTAATAGTATTAAACTAAATTTTATTTATTCTTATTTAGAAATCTTAGGGGTATTAAACAATATAGTTCTTAGCTTTTTAATATTATTAATAAGCTAGTTATAAGCAAGTAAACTTCTAATAGAAATCATTAATTTAAGTAGTCTCTTTATAATTTTTATTAATTAGCTTAGTAATTAATCTTATATTAAGTTCTTCTAGATACTTATTTCTAATTTTATTTAATATATTATTTATAAAGTATTATCTTTATTAATAATATAATTATTCTTAAAACAAATCTTATAAATTAGTAGTATTTTATTATTCTTTTTATTTTAAGCTAAATACTTACTATATTAGACTATAAACTATATATTTAGATAAAGCTAGTAAAAGGCTATCAAATAATACTATTTATAGATCTCTAGCTTTATAATTAACCTAATATAGCTAATTAAAGTTTTACTCTTATAATTTACTTTTGGTGTTCTTAACGCTAAGGCTATAACACTCTTCCATAATTTTGATGTTCTTAATGCTAAGGCTGCAGAAATAACCTTACCGCTAAACGCGGGTATCTCTTAACACTAAACTCAGCAAGGAAGGAGACACCTACAGGGGTCTATTCAGGCTCACAAGGGATAGCACTAAAAGAGCGTGGAATTACGGTTACTAATATAGTTCGAAAGGGGGCTTCTAGGTACCCCCTTGTCTGTTTCAATTAAAAAAGGTAAATAGAGGCTTTGTATAGAGTGCTTTACAGGCCTCTATTATAGAGGGAGTATATTGTTAGCTATAATAGGATTCTAATGTGATTATAGATAAGTTTCTATCTTTCTTGTTGCCTTTTTTAATTCTTTCTATTATAGTTCCTCTTTTTTAATTCTGGAGAAAGCACTATTTTATTATGCACATTTTGGGCTTTCGAATAATTCTAGTTCGAGGTTTTTCTGATCCTATTTGATAGAGTTATAAATAATTTGACCTTCTTGCTTTTTTGATTTTGCTTTACTTTTTAGAGTTTTTTCTGCTTGAGCTTTTTCTCTAAAATTCTGTCAAAAATGTTTTCAAATGCAGAAAATTTTGCGCTTTTATATGATTTTGTTTCGAATTTTTTAGTATTTGATTTGAGTGAGTGAATATTGATTTTGTTTTATATCTCTTTTATATTACTTGTTTAAATGGTTTTTTTATTTTTGTATAATTTTCTATCTATTTATATATATATAATTAGCTTCTATCCATTTGGGGATGACTACTAGCCATCGAATTTAACCAAAAATCTTTCGAATACGCAAAAGACCGAAAAAAATAGCTTTAAACGCTAGAATTACTTAAGAGCCTTTTAGAGATCAATCACAGAAAATCCTCTCTATACCCACCTTTATAGATGATTATAATTACTATATAGGGGGGGGGGTCGATCAAGCTAATCAACTCCAAGCAGCCTATATCACTCATTTCTGTCAAAATCAAAAGGAATTCTTTCTAGAAGCATTTTGGGCAATTGATTTAGCTGTTTCTAATATTTCTAAGCTCTATCTTGCTCTTAAAGGCAATCAGACTTCTTCTACAGGTAAAAGAGACCCTCCCTAGCACCGAAAATAGATAGAAGATTTAATTAATCTTCTGTTTTAAGTCGAAAATAACGATTTTGGAAAGGATATCATCTCAAAACCCTATCCAAAATACGTCTATCAATCTGTTTTAAAAGGGCTAAAAGCACTAGAAAAAGAGGCTTTTCTGAAGGCTTCTAATAGACAAAAGTTAAACTATATATATGGTTTAAATCCATCAAAAAACAAGGTTAGTATTAGTTATACTCTCTAAAAAAACACTATATCTCATCTAAAAGAAGAGGAACTAAATACCTCTTACAACAGAAAGATTTTTCGGCTTAATCAAGATGATTTAGTTAAAGTCCGAAAGAAGGGGGGGTTAAAACAAGTTCGAAACTAAGGAAAAAAGACATATAATTAGTGTTTTGATTATCAAAAGTCTATTTATAAGGGTTATTAGTGTTTATATCATTAGATAAAGAATATATTTATGAATTTCCCTGATATTATTAATAATTAAAAGTTCTATTATTTAGTTAATTATAAGATAAATATTATTTTAAGAGTATTATTAAGATAACTACTAAATAGAAATTTTGAAGGGCTATTTAATAATATAATTTGCATCTTTATATATAGGGTATTTAGTCAATTATAGATAAATAAATTTATTAACTATATTTAAAATTTGAATATATTTGTGCTTATTAAGCTTATAAGTTAGATTTAAAAACTATATATTATAAAGAATCTTTTAGGCTATCAAATAATACTATTTATAAACTTAATACTTCTATAATTAGATTATTATCAATAATAAAGTGTTTAAAGTAACATTAAATCTTGGTGTTCTTTTTGCTAAGGCTGCAGCCAAAATATAACGCTAAATCAATTTAAGCTCATAGGAACACTAAACCACATTAAGTAGAAGTACTAGTTCAGTAATACAAGGGATGAAATATCTCTAAGCTCTTTATAGGCCTTCTTTTTATAACTCTTATCTGCTAGCTACTTTATAACGTTCTTTATAGTGTACTAGTTATAATATTATAAAATTATATTAGGAAAAGCTATAAGAAGTAATACTATTATATTAGCTACTTAGTTACTAAGTACTAAATATAATAAAGAAACAAGAGAATAAAAAACGTAGTATTTAAGGCTTTAAAAGATAAAATTAGAAAATATTTTAGATTCTAAATAAGCAAATAGTAAGATAGTAATAAAGATTGTTTTATAGTTAGTTATACTTATTATAATAATTAAAACAAGATTATAAGTATTTATATGAAATATACTATTAATAAAAAGAGTCTATTCTGTTATAAAGCGCTAAGTACATTAGATTTTATTAAAATAAGCGAACTAAATTTATTATAACTATATATTAATTATCTTACTAGAATATTAATTGATTTTCTTCTTTATATAGTATTTAAAAATAAAACTAGTATCTTTAAGAATAATAATAAAGCTAGTAAACTTATCTTTTTTAATAAAAAGAGTATAATAATAAAGATTATAGTAGCTTTTATAATTTAGAGGAAAACTAGCTTATTTAAGCACTTAATATATTATAAAATATAAGATATAAGTACTCTTATAATTTACTTTTGGTGTTCTTAACGCTAAGGCTATAACACTCTTCCATAATTTTGATGTTCTTAATGCTAAGGCTGCAGAAATAACCTTACCGCTAAACGCGGGTATCTCTTAACACTAAACTCAGCAAGGAAGGAGACACCTACAGGGGTCTATTCAGGCTCACAAGGGATAGCACTAAAAGAGCGTGGAATTACGGTTACTAATATAGTTCGAAAGGGGGCTTCTAGGTACCCCCTTGTCTGTTTCAATTAAAAAAGGTAAATAGAGGCTTTGTATAGAGTGCTTTACAGGCCTCTATTATAGAGGGAGTATATTGTTAGCTATAATAGGATTCTAATGTGATTATAGATAAGTTTCTATCTTTCTTGTTGCCTTTTTTAATTCTTTCTATTATAGTTCCTCTTTTTTAATTCTGGAGAAAGCACTATTTTATTATGCACATTTTGGGCTTTCGAATAATTCTAGTTCGAGGTTTTTCTGATCCTATTTGATAGAGTTATAAATAATTTGACCTTCTTGCTTTTTTGATTTTGCTTTACTTTTTAGAGTTTTTTCTGCTTGAGCTTTTTCTCTAAAATTCTGTCAAAAATGTTTTCAAATGCAGAAAATTTTGCGCTTTTATATGATTTTGTTTCGAATTTTTTAGTATTTGATTTGAGTGAGTGAATATTGATTTTGTTTTATATCTCTTTTATATTACTTGTTTAAATGGTTTTTTTATTTTTGTATAATTTTCTAAAAATAATTAATTTTTTTATGTTATAGTTACGTAGAATTATTACAAAGTTATAAGATAGAAGAAGAGTGCGCCAGACGCTTGTATGCGCCAGACGCTTATAAACCACGTTATACTAAAAATAAAAATAAGAATAAGCCTACTTTATATTCCTGCTTTATTACATTATAATAAAACCTTAAGCAAAAGCGAAGCCCTAAAGATGCTCTTTATAAAGCTTTATATTCTTAAAGACCTCTCTGTTTAAGGGTTTATTTAAAAACGTAAAGACAAAAGCTCTTATATAAGCTTTGATTTTGCAACAAAGGTATATAAGATAATAAGGATAAGTAGTCTAAGGAGTAGTAGTTATAGTAATAAACAATAATAAAGCATAATATTAAGGATATTTATCTAGATATCTATTTAAGGAGCAACGAAAGGCTCAAATTATAAAGAGCAGCAAATTAGTAATATATAGATTTAGGGTAGGAACTCTTTATACAAATTACTACTATAAAGTCATGCTAAGACCTTAAGGAATTTTAAACGCTGAATGTACCTGTGCTGAATATACCTGTGCGAATGTATCTGCCTGAAGACATTTCGTTTATTTTAAGAGTAATTTAGTTTATATAAATATACAAAAGGCTAGATCTCACCTTTAGCAACTTGGAATTCTTAAGTACTATTGCGATAAATTCTCTCTATGTCTTTATATAAGGTCCGATCAAGATTCATATTAAACATTGACAGCTTCTTCTTGCTTATAAAGCACAAGGAAGAAGAAACGAAGCAAAGCAAAGTGCCCTAATCTCTGAAAGGGATACTAGCGCCACAGATGTATAAGAAGACATTCATGGATTTAGTAATAGTAATGCTGACAGTTTGCAGATAGACACTCAGCAAGAAAAGCTTGCTCATCTTCAAGCTATCAGCGCTCACGCTCTCTAACACCTCGTTATAAACCTCAAAAGATTAACTAATCTTTTGCAAGCAATAACCACAAAAGACACCGGCACATGCGGCATAATAAAGCCTTAAGATGGATTCATATATGTTAACCTTGATGATAGTTCTACTTGTCTCTACTCTATAGCTATTGTCATATATCTTGTCAAGAAAATAAGAAGGACGTTGTCATTGAATCTTATTATAAGTCAAACTCAAATATCTACATAGTAAGATTTAAGGACCTGGATAAATATAAACGCATAGTTATCTCTGTCTATATAAAAGGACAGATAGCCGATCAAGAGCTAGAATATATAAAGTTCCGAATTAAAAGAAAAATGTATTAGTTAGTTATTATTATTAGATAGTCTTAGCTTCTATTTGACCTCTACTAGCAGCTATTCTTATCATTAAATAAGTCTCCTTCTATATAAAGATAGCATTCCCGTACTTCTAGCGTTATAATTTTGCTATAGCCTTAGCAAAGGAAATATTAAAACTTTTTAAATAACTTATAAATAAAGTATTTAATATTTATATATTAAGCACAGAAATTTTTTATTATATTTTGAACTTCGAAATAATCTATGACTTAACTGCTATCTAATAATATTATTGTCAAAATTACAAGTTTAATAATTAAAGTAATATAGATAAAAAAGCATTAAAGAACAAAACTAATTTTAATATTAAGACTAATTATAGCAATTTTTATATACTAACTTAAGCTTAAATAATAAGAACGCTATCTTAATACAAACAAAGACTTATTTAGTAATATAAGGGTTAACTATTTCTTCTAATACTTTATAGTAAATAAGCTAATAAAACGCTAAGGATTAGTCAAAATATAGCTAACAAAATAACTCTGATCTCTTATCTCTTTACTTATAAGGTTAAGCTTATTCCTAACTCAAAACCCTTTTCAGAAGTTGTCACAACTGCTATACTTATTGCCCGCTAGCGCTAGGGCGCCAGGTGTTGATTAGCACTAGACGTTAGTAAGGGGCATGCTTACTATATAGAAGCGACCCCAAGGCCCTTACTGTCGGCTCTTCAGTCTTAAGATAGCACTTAACATAGGCTGAAGATCTCATGCACTCATTGCCTGCTTCCAACGTGACACGTAACATTATTCTAAGACTGCTCTTTAACTGAAAACGGTTATTAAACTATTGACTGCAAGAGATCTGTATCTCTAGACCTGTCGCCAGCTCATTCTAGGTCGGTGTTGATATTCGAGGTCAGACTCGAGTTTAAAGCAAGCCTCTCTGACACCCTCTGCGCCCCTGACGAGGTTAAAGAAGATAAGGAGATTCAGACCTCTAAATTCAAATAAGCGGGATCCTTGTACCTAGCGAGTAAAAGAACAGGGCGCCCTGTACGTATATATATGATGACTCTATAGTTGAGGCAGAGTATAAACATAAGGTCGACATACTCTAGAGCTGTCAGACAGCTGCCCTGTTCAAAAGGGCCACTAACCTTTTCTCTATCTTAATAATTATAATACCCTCTCAGGTCCTGTCGTATTTCTCCCCTGACTTACGTGATACTCTATTAGAGCTAAGCTATATATTAATAATAGTGATACTTACTAGTAACTAGTTACTAACATGTGAGAACGCAGAGGCAGCTGCCTAGTTTGATATAGCTATCTTTAACTTATCTAGTCTAGTTAGGATTAATAACCTTACCCTTAATATTAAGACTAATTATTAAAACCCTATTCTATCCTTTAATCTTTCTGATCCTCTTGCTAAAGTAGCTTAGTTAAGAGTAATCATACTAGCTAATCTTTAATCTAGTATTAACATTATTTTAGCTAAGCTGCAGTAATAAGGAGTATAAGAACAAAGCTACCTTAACGCAGAAGAAAGCTAAGACGTAAGAGAGAACTTAGACACTATTAAATTTGATAAGAATAAAAGTAGCTATTATAAAGAATATTAAGAGCCTTAATATTATAGCAGAAGTTATTAGAGAGAATTAGGAGAGCCTGATCTTAATAAAGGCACGTTAGTTAGCTATAATAGGATCAGGCAAGAATAATTTGCATACATACTTACTTTGCTAAATCCACTTACAAATAATTATAACATATCTAGGTCAGGCAAAAACACGTGCTTTAGTAGCAAGGCTATATTAGTGGCCTTATTAGAGTAGTAATATAGTATATTATATTACTAACTACTATAAATACTGTTAATCTTATAAGCTGCGTAATAAGATACCTGGCCTTCTATATTCTTTATCTGTCTCTCTTTGACTATAGAATAACCTCTTGATGAATTTCTATATATCTAATACTATTAGTAATAAATATGACGCTGTCTTTATAGTAATAGATTAGTTAAGTAAGAGACACATTTATTTACTAATAAAGAAAATAGTTACTATAATTACTGTAGCCAACCTCTTTTATAGGTATATATAGTAATTTAAAGGATACCTAAAGACTATTACTAGTAATAAGGGACTGTAGTTTATTAACGTCTTTCTTAACGAGCTATCTCGCCTTTATCATGTTAAGCTTAAGCTGTTAATATTAGTATATCCTTAAACAGATAGCTAAATAAAAATTATTAATCAGATTATTAATATAAGGCTCCGACTATTTATAAACTACTTTTAAGATGACTAGGCTTATCTTTTACTAGCACTAAATACTGCAGAGTCAGCTCTAGTTTACAAATCCAGAGGACTAACACCTTATATAATTAAGTATAGCCAAAAACCTTATCTAGATTTCGACTAGACACAGATAAGTGACGACTCATGCTAGAATGCGTAAGAAGGAGCTACTTAAGAGTAGGCAAGAAAGCACTTACGTCATATTAATAAGGTAGTAAGCTAGGCTAAAATAAATATGACCTTAGCTCAGGCTTAGCATGCTTATTAAGCTAATAAGAAACATCGCTTACCTGATTTCCACTCAGGAGACTTTGTATTTGTTACTAAGAAGCTGTAGAGAACAGATAAACCCTCTGATAAGCTAGACTATCTTGTCGCAAGCCCCTTTCACATTTTAGAAATAATAGGCTACTCTTATAAGCTAGAGCTCTTGTCCTCCTATTGTATCTCGCTATTATTACACACAAATCAGCTATGTAAGGCAGATAATAATCCTCTCTCTAGCCAGGTTCCTACTTCGCCTCTTATAGTTAAAGTTAACAGAGATCTTGAGTAAAAGATTAAGAAGATTCTGTTGTCAAGAATTAGTAAAGATTAACTAGAGTACAAAATACAATAGTAAGGATAGGACCCTAATAACATATAGTACCCTACTAGCAACCTGCAAAACGCTCCTCTAGCATTACAAGCTTACTATAACGCGTACTCACAAGAAGCTGGTCTACTTAAGCAACTCTAGCACTAGCTTAATAGTGCTCTAAGAGATAAGTCACCTTCAAAGCACCTAGATAATAATAGAGCAACCACTTAAGAGACTAGAAAAATAAGGCAACGCGTATTATAATACTATCAGCTTAATCTTGTCTTATTATTCGCTTAAATATTACTGACTTAATTATATATTTTTTTACTATTTTATAAATCTTCTTTTATTTATATCTCTCTTATTTCTTATTTTTTACTTCTTCTTCTCCCTCTCTATCTTTATTAATATTGTCTTCTCTGTTATTACTATTATTATTGCCTGTCTGCTAGCTTATCTGATACTATTATAACTACTTACTATACTTTTTACGTTATTCCCTTAATTAATATATCAGGTTTTACTATAATTAATAAGGTATTAGATAAGAAAGATAAAGCTATGCCCCCTTTAACTACTAATAACGCCGCCGCTATAGCTGTTAGCGCTCTTAAAGAGACTGCTGCTATAGCTAATAGCGCCCTTAACCTCGACCTTGACCTTATTACTAAGGAATCTCAAATTACTGTAGCCCTTATCTTTACTACGCCGACTAAGTCTGATATAAAACCCTCTTAAGCTACTATTATAAGCAAGGGTAAAGGTGTGTTAGCTAATAGGAAACCCTCGACTAAGCAAAGGGTATAATATAGTAAGGTAAAGGAGTTTAAGAAGCTAGAACTGTGCTATAAAAACAATAAGGCTGTCTTAGATAACCTTAAGGCTATAATTAACAGGATTAATTATAAAGTCAGGCATAAAATAAAGCCTATATATAAAAAAATAATAATGGAACTCTGTATATAACGCTAGCATGTTATAAAAGTGAAACAAGCTGATATTATAACTATTAAGAATAAGCTTAAGCAAGAAGTACTAGCGCTAAAAGAGAAGCGTAAACAGCTACAAGAAGAACTAGCTAACACTAAGTATAATCTTGTTATAATATAATCAAACGCTGCATCTGCGCCTCTCACTTCTACAACTACGCCTATGAAGTCAAAGCGTTCCGCGAAGAAGGCAGAGCCATCCATCACCCGGCCTGAGAACGCCACACATCAGGATACGTTGGTGCCCATAGTATCAGTGGCGGTTGTGGCCCCCTTCGATACGATCATAGAGGCCGGCGTTGATGCTGTCGTGTCAGGACAGCGTCAGAGATTGGAGGACTGGGTGAAGGTTGCCGTAGGAAGAGATAGGCCTCACTACTAGTAGATACTGGTAACCGTGTAGCAGGAGGATATTTTGGGTCGGTGTGCTGTGCTATTGTTGTGCTGTTACTCTGCTGCTGTTCTGCTATTGTTTTCTCATCAGACATAAGGGCATGTCAAGTCTTTTAGAGGGGGGGGTGATGTCACGGCTGCCATGCTTGTCGCCCGCTAGCGCTAGGGCGCCGGGTGTTAATTAGCACTAGACGTTAGTAAGGGGCATGCTTGCTATATAGAAGCGACCCTAGGGCCCTTACCGTCGGCTCTTCAGTCTTAGGATAGCACTTAATATGAGCTAAAGATCTCGCGTACTCGTCGCCTGCTTCTAACGTAACACGTAACAGAAGTGATAGCCTTTATATACAGAGTAATAAATACATTATTTAGTATAAGAAGGAATTAATAAAGATATCTTTAAATACATTACGTACACTAATAGGTTATCTCTAAGGAGCTGTAATAGCTCAAAACTAGAACAAGTTAATAGTTTATAGATTACTAAAACGAAAGCTAAAGAATCTATCTATAATGTGGTCATACATAGATTCATATACTCTAACGCCAGCGGGTAAGGCCTGTATATATATGGGCCACGCTATAGGCCACAGAGCATTCATAGTTCCTAATCTGGCCTCCTACTGTATAGTAAAGTTTAGGCTTCCCTATTCAGGTAAGGCGAACCTCTCTATTCATAATTCGTCCGGATAGCTCACACGCTTTGATAAGCGCTCTACAGCAGGAGTTTGCTTGCTGCTGCAAGTCAGTTATAGGCGTTACCTCCTAAGTATATAGCTAGTATATATATTTCCTATACTATAATAGAGGAAATATATTATTTATTATATTACTTTCTTCTTTAAAAAAAGTTAATTGCCCTTAATTAAGAGTATAAAAAAGTAAGTCTACTTTTATTCTATGATTATTAAGTCTAGTAATTTCTTATTTAGTTAGTCTAATATTTAACTATATATATATAGCCAAATCTGTTATATAATATTCTTATTAGATTTTTTGTATTTAGCCTTAAATTAATTAATTAGGTACCTTTTTTACTAGATATCTTTTAAAATAATTCTTAAATAGGTTTTTAAAGCCCTTAAAGTTTAAGATAAGATAATAGATCAGGTCTTCTAGCTAGCTTACTTATCTTGCTTATACCTTTTATGCTTTGCCTACTCTCTTAATATTAACTATATCTTTAACCTCTTACGTCTTTTCTTCTTTTGTCTTTATTAGCAAAGGCTATAGGTACTCCTGCCTTAACAGAGGATTAATAGGGTCCTTAATTAGTAGTAATATATAGAACACATTATAAATCCTTATTAATAAAGGTAGTTTTAAGCAAAAACTCTGCCTAAGCCTCTTTATAATCAGAAATAGCCTAATCTATTTTAAATCAAGTTTCTTATAAGATCTTATTATATTAATATTCTTTATTAATAGCCAGACTTTATCTTCTTCTTTAAAATTAATTTCCTAATAATACTTATTTGCTTACTTTTATTACTATAACTATATAGTCTTTAGATACTTTTATGCCTACTTTTAATCCTTTTTTATTAGTTTTACTAGATTCTTAATCTTTTTTAAAGCTACACATTTTCTTATTATCTTTACAGACTTAGGCTTATTAA
>NW_006916082.1:0-6390 GCF_000464535.1 Endocarpon pusillum Z07020
ATAAATTAAGATATATATTATCTAATCCTAATTTAATTTACTCTATAAGACTTTTAATAAGATTAGAAAAACCTAGAAAAGCTAAATAGTAGTAAATAAAGAGCAAGCAATAAACGTATTACTAAAGCAGCCAAGTCTGACTTACAAAAACCAAGAATAACCTAATTATTACACTCCTGTTTTTGGAAGGATGGGATGCTATTTCTAGATATTTCTATTTCTGGATGGGGTTAAGAGTTTGTAACGGCCAAGGGCGTCAAATAGCTTGCGGCGCGTCAAAAGAGAAAGCGGTCAAGTCATGTAAGAAAACAACATTGTGTAAGTATTTTCCACTTAGTAAGATTGAAATGTTGAGTCAGCATTTGGGAGCGCCAGATTCAGAGCCATCGTGTCGCTTTTGTTAGGGTTGGTGTGATCGTTTTGAATGCCTCGAGCGTTTCGCCGGGTGTGTGTAGTCTAACGCGAGCTCATCCGTTGAAGTCTCAGAATCTGGAGGGTCAGCCGTTGTATGAGAATCTTTATTTAGCGAGCTTTGAGACTCCTGACTCAGTGCTTCGATTGTGTAGATTCCGTCCAGTGAAGCGTCAATTGTAAAGCTGGAGACCCCGCCAAAGCTTGCATCAACAGCTAGCGTCCTAACTTGACCGTCATTGACTCTCTTGTTCGCCCGCTTAATCGCTTCATCCCTCTGCTCTTTCGCCCAGTCTCTCGCGTTCCGATACGCAGTCGCTCCCTGACGGAAGGTATCAACAGTGTCTGTCATAGCAAAGGATCTTAGTTGATTCATGCAATATTCAGGCCGACCGCCAGGACTGGTTGGCTGAGTAGGGTGGTTGGTGTATATCTTGAGCTGGCCACCATGATAGATAGACGTAATTGTGTAAGCACTGTTACTGCCCGTTCCAAAAGTGTTGCAGTTCCTTAGCGCGACCCAAAAATTGCTGTGCTGGCGGGGCAAAAAAGTGGTCAAAAGAAGGAATCGCCAACTGCGCAGTAAATAGCCGTAGATTTTGCTTGTAAATGCTTATGAAGCTCGCTATTATCCCTATTCGGCCCTATATTGCTTTTTGAGCTTGGTGTTGCATTTCGCGATGAGTAATCTGCGTTTTTCGAAGGCAGCGGTAGAGAATATGGCCCTTTTGCTTGCTACTGACATAGACCCTAAAGAAATAGCTGCTGCCTTTCGTTGCCACGCCGCAACAGTGTATAGAATTAAGCAGAACGTCGCTATATTCGGAGATCCACAGCCTGCGCCTGTATTAGTTCAGGGTAGGCCTCGAAAAATCACTGCAGAAGCGTTAGAAGGCCTTCTTGACTAGGTACTTGATAATGGAAAGGAGCATAAGACCGCGTATCTTGATAAGATGGTTTATTTTCTTGATGAAGAGTATGATATTAATACATCAAAGCAGACAATTTCTCAAGTACTTCGTGCTAATAATATAACGCAAAAAGCGGTTAGTATAGCTATCTATAAATATTTGGCTTCAAACTCACTTTCTAGATCAAAAAACGCGCTGCTAAACGAGACGAAGATTTACTGACCTTTTATTGAGCTCGAATAGCTGAAATATGTACTGAACAGGCTATTTTTGTTGATGAAACAGCTGTAAATAAGTGTATAAAAGACTGTTAAAGAGGCTAGTTAAAACGCGGCGTACTGTGTAGAGTTACTGTACTATATAAGCACTTAAGGAGATAAAGTATTTGCCCTGTAATAGATATTAATGGCTATCTTGATTATAAGATATACTATAGTAGCTTTAATACTAAGAGATTTAACAACTTTATTCAAAGATTACTACTAAAAATAAATCTGTATCTTAGGCCACGTTTAGTACTAATTATAGATAACTATAACACTTACTATAGCTAGATAGGGCTCAAAATAGCTTTATTTAACGTTAATACTAAAAATAGTATTTAAGAGCTTTAGGATATATATATAAAGAGAGGCGTTCTATTAATATTCCTTTTTTTATACTCTCCTAACTTTAATTCTATTAAATTGTTGTTCTCTCTGCTAAAAGCATAAATAAAGGGGCATTAAGAGCTAGTAAATAACTTTAATAAGTGATTTAAGGGCTTTTTTTATCTTACTATTTAATAATATAGTATTAAGAGGCACGCAAAAGCATATTTTTGATATTGCTTTTTTGAGGTTAATAAAACTACTATTAATGTGCCTTATAATATTATTAAGGAGATATTAGACTAGCTCAGAGGGAGTACTTAAAATACGCTTTCGAATAATATTATTCTTATCGCTATATAATTTATTATTATATATTAATTATTAAAAAGTAAAATCAGGTTATCTCTTGAATTCTAATATAAAACTGCGTTATATAACCAAAAGAGGGGTCTTAGTATTTTAGAATTAATTTTTGTGAGCTCTTGTATAAGCTAGTAATTTATTTATATGCTAATAACTAATTTTATATATAAGCTTACTAAAATAAATAATAATATATGAAATCTTAATATATATCTTAATGTTTATCTATATTTTGAGTATTAAATAAGAGCTATCTAAGAGAATTCAGTCGCTATTATTAATCTTAAACGACTATGAATGCTTAAATTCATTATAAAGAGCGTTATCAGCCTCCTTAACGCTCTCTAGATAACGTTGATGCTATATCTTATCATGCTGCAGCAAATTCACGTGAATGCCGTGGCTAATACCCATCTCCTTCCAGTCTTCTCTTATTAAAGAGGCCATATCCGAGAGCCCTACGCCATGCTCGGCCAACTTCTTGAATGCTCGTTCGAATTCAGCTCGTTGAGCCGGTCTATCCTTGATTCGCGAGCAAATGAACGCGATGAGGCGAGCATCTTCATCTCTAGCCTGTGGAATCGGGCTGCTCGGCGTCACAAGAGGCTGTAAAGGCGTCATAGCCCTTGACGGCGTCGCTGAACCCCTATATCGATCCTCACTGTTAGCAGACTCGCGGAGCAGAGTATCCTGCTGTTGAGCGCCGCCAGAAAGATTGAGGTTGAGCGTCAACCCCCCAGCTGACGCTAAACTTGCTGTCGACGCTGCCTGTAGAGTTGACGGAGGCTGTAGCTTTTTGGCGAGCTCTTTCTCCTTCTCTCTAGTCATTCGTTGAGCTAGAGATATAGGAGGATGCGCTATCCATCTTTCTGACGTAAATTTTGACATTTTTTTAATTGGTCAACCTACTGAGCGCCAAGAGAAACTTAAATTTATATTCCACCAATAGAAAGCCTCTACCAGAACCTTATTTCAAGATACCCTAACCTATTTGGGAAGTAGCAACACCACAGAAAATAGAATTAGATATATCTACTATAGAAAGGCCAAATAGCGAGCCCAACACCTCGAATTGTGGCAGATCGAGATGCCACATTTGCTGCAAGACCATATGGTCTGGCGGATACCCTTTCTGTCTCTTTTTGCGCTGTTGGGGGCGTTGATAGACCTTTCCTGGAGTGCTTTGCGCGGCCTGCCTTGTTTCGGACTAGGATTACACAGCTCACAGCGGCGATAGCGATCTCCCTTGACCCACGAATGCCCTTTGTAGCTATCTTTTGGTACTGATTTAGTATGTAGATTGCAGCTAGCTTGGGGAGGGCGTGGTGGCCGTTGCCGTAGAATAGCTCCAGGCCCTCGGAGCAGACTTTGTGCTATTTCTTCTTGAAATTGAGCATGTGAGAGCTTTTTTTTCATACTACCTAGCTTGTAGAGGATATACGCGTTTGTAACAGCTGCGTCGATAAGCAGATAGAATAGGGGTAGCCAGTTACGTCGATGATAGTGTCGACTTACTGAATAGTATGAATTCAGTTTAGCGTGGTTATCTGAGCCACCCATCTCTTTATTATAATGCTCAAGAGCATATAGCTTTCGTATATATTGTTGTGAGTTATTGTCAGAAGGCGTAGGGCACGTAGAAAGCGTAGAATTCGCAGGAGGCGCAAGGTGCGCAGGGTGCGCAGAATTCGTAGAAAGCGCAGGGCACGTAGAAAGCATAGAATTCGCAGGAGGCGCAGAATTCGCAGAAGGCGCAGGGCACGTAAATTTCGCAGCATTAATAGAATTTGCAACGTTTGCAGTTTCTGCATCCACAGCAAGCTTTAGAGAGGCCCCAGGACGCTTGATTCTGTCGAAATAGGTGTATTCCTCCATAGTAGGATCGTGAACAGTGGTCATCATTGCCTTGGAAGCTGAATCACAAAATGCGATACAATTGACGCTGCCAACCACGTAATTAAACTACTCTCTATGGTCATTCTGCTTCGTCATCGCCTCACGGAGATATGCTAGCACTTTTGGTATACCTGACCCTGCTTTAGCTGTGCCATTGGCTCCAATTCCAAGTTCGTAGAGTCGTTGATAGAGCTTGCGAGTCGTAAAGAAGTTATCCACGTGTAGAACGTAAAATGGCCTAGGGCGTGGAAAACGAACTAAAAGCGACTCTGCAAGATCTAGCACAATTGCCTCGCTTTGAGAGAATCCAGGATATCGACCTAATTCAGCTACCTTCTCTGTAGCACTGCTGAATCTGAAATCGATCATATAGCCATTAAAGCAACAGAGACTATAGATCTTGAATCCCTCGCTAGCAGCCTTTGAATTCATCTGAAGAGTATGCTTTGAACGGCCTTTAAATTTGACTAATTGCTCGTCAATTGAGAGATTCTGTGGCAATTCGTACACGTTCGGAGTCATAGCTTTGCGAAAATGAGTAGCCAAGGGCTTAACCTTTTTGTACCATTGATTATCAGGGAGAGGCCCTGGTCTATTGAGCTTGAGATATCTTGAAATCTGTTGAAATCGGTGTATAGAGATGTATTTAGCGACAGGCTAATAAGGATAGTTCTTCTTCTGATTCCAATAATAGGCCAGATCTCTGCCACCTGGCTGTACGCCAATAAGCAGCACAGCGCCAATATATCCTCTGATATCTGCAGCAGTTACATCCCCCCATTCTCGTTGATTTTGATCGAATTCTTGAGATCTCTCTTCAAATGCGTATTCGTTCGTATGCTCTGCAATGTCTGTAAAGAGCTCATTTGGAATAAAACGATAGAATAGATCAATTGGCTTGTATTCATGAGCACGAAGTTTCGGCTGCCCTGGCGCGTATGGGATTGGAACGTTCAGCTTTTCTGGGTAAGGTTGATTAGGACCTATTTGCTCAGCAAGGATTTTCAGCTTTTCTGGCTTGTTTTGAGTAGATTCAACTTGTATCTGCCATTCTTCCTTCTCTTTTCTATGCTGTGTATGTATGCCAGGTCCTTGAGAGCTGTTTTGGCGATTTGGTGGGCGTCGTCGTTTCGATTGAGATGCGTCATTTCCAATAGATGAGGAATATTCATCGCTTGAAGTCGGTACCGTACGCGTAGCAGGCCGCAAGGAAAGTACTTCGGAGAACTGACTTTGCGCTTGATTTTCTTGGGCTTTTCGGCTCTGAATTCGCGCTCTCTTGGGTCGAGGGCAGTCCTTAGCCAACGGAGCAGCTTCAATAGCATCAATTGGCCCTGAAATCTCCTCTTGGTGGTGTTTTTGAGTCATTTGCTATGCATCAATTGGTACATTCCTATCCTGCTGCCATTCTAGGGGTGAAAATTTAAGGTTAAGGTTACCGACGCTAAGCGGTGGTAGCCGGAGCTACTACGCCATGCTGACCAATTAAAAAAATGTCAAAATTTACGTCAGAAAGATGGATACCAACACCAGGGCCATCATTAATGGCTTGATTCCACGCTCGAAGATGCTCTCCGTTGAGTCGAATATGACCATATAACGGCAGATTATAGCAAGGATTGCCAAAATTAGGACAGCTCTGTCGCTTACACGTATGACGCTTACTAAGAGTTGCTATATAATTAATTGTAACAGTCTGTACGGCCTCTTCAACTGCTCGCTGGCGTGTACTAGCAGTTGCGCGTGGCTTTTTCGTATTTGAGGCTATTTTGGCCTTACTAAAGCAACACGTAGATGGGGCAGAGATGAGCTCTTTGAGGCAGCTAGCAGCTCCTGTATCTTGCTCTCAACAGTAAACATATCTCCTTCGTCGTCAAGGGTATATAGAAAAGGCTTTTGAGCGCCTTTTTTGACGCTTGCCTCAAATCCACGAAATTCAGCGCTTTTGTTGGCTCTACACGCAGCGTTAGAGGCACGTTGATAAGCATCTTGCTCAAAATGCTCAAAATCGAGCTTCGTCGACTTAATAGAGCTATTATAGATAGCCTTTTTACCCAAAACAACGCTCAACTCGATGGTATAGGGCTGAAAACCGATCTCCTTCTCCTCCGCCTCCTCCACCTCCTCCTCCTCTTCCTCCTCCTCCTCTGCCTCCTCCTGTTCCTCCTGCTCCTGCTCATCCTCCTGCTCCTCCTGCTGAGCTATAGAGCCATCGT
>NW_006916082.1:6717-49907 GCF_000464535.1 Endocarpon pusillum Z07020
GCCCCGCCAGCACAGCAATTTTTGGGTCGCGCCAAGGATTCGCAACACTTTTGGGACGGGCAGTATAGAAACTAGATGTCTATATATTTAGCAATCATATCAGCATCGTTTGGGAATCAAAAAAAATCTCTTAGGGTCTGATGATACTTGAAAAGAAGATAAAAGAGATTGCACAACACATTCTATCCTCACTTTATCAAGAGTCCTCAAGCCTGATGACTGACACTTGAGTCTATTACCGATCTAGAGGATAGCTGTTCCCTCCTTCGTAGCCTGGAGGTGTACGGTTAATCCATCATCACGGCCAGTCGTACTCGATCCTATCATGTTCTTGTCAACTCTCTTTCTCAAGCCTATATCAATCAACGTGCAAGAAGAGTGTACATAATACGTGTTCTATCATCTTGTCTAAATAAGTCTCCCCCGATGGCTCAGCGGTCTAGGGCGACCTCACAGACGGGACTATGATGTAAAAGGTAACTTTCTTTCTAGAAGAGTTCCAAATTCGATTCTTGGTAGTTCTCATGTGGCACTAGGTGATTGGTGATAATAGTGACCTCTTACTTAGTGTCACCTCTTTTTTATATTTTTTACCTTTCTTGTCTTTTTTCTTGACTCGCTGACTCGAAACCAGATCTCAGTGCAGAGTCATCGTTTGTGATCGGGACTCCACTTGGCTATTAGTCTACAGCATAAAATGACTCGAACAAGATAAATCAGTATGTCTGAGAGTTCTTGATCAACGGGGTTATCTTGTAGATCTCAGAGAGCTTGATCACAAGGTGATCTAACCTGATACGCTGACAGGATCAGAGATGAAGGACGGTCGATATCCTTTTTCAATCTTGTCCGACTCGGTCGACTTTAGATTAAACCAGACCAAAGGACAAGAAGAGATGTAGTTAGTGTAAAAGATGACAACTGACGATGTCGAATCCAGACATATTATTAGTAAGTATGTGGCTCCGTTATCAGCTGTATCTCTCTCTAACTCATTGAAAGTGGTAAGGGCGGTGCAGAGCCAGAAGTGGACAAATTTTCGGGAGCATGAGAAACGGTCTAGTTTCGGTATTCCTTAGAAAGCTCGAGTATAGCCAAAGCATTTTGTTCTTGACGACGAACCGAGTATCTAATTTTGATGATGCAATGAGGTATGAGGCTCTGTCGAAAGATTCCAAGATTCAAATTTGGAAGAGCTTCTTGGCAAGGGCCCCTGCCAAATATGGACCAGCGAGAGTGAACAACAAAGAACTTGACCAGCTGGCTGCCAGGAGCTCAAAATGGTCGGCAGGTGAGTACTCTGTCATCTCAGTGGTCGAATGCTTTGAGAATGAGGCTGATTGCTCTAGATTAAGAATCTTATGCAAGCACTCAGGCTTTGGCAAGGAAGAACAATTCACCTCTGACGTTCTTGCATCTGGAGACTGTGATGGAAATGAACGAGAAGTTTTTCTTTGAATTTAATGGAGAAGAACATACAAGAAGCGTTTTCATATAAATTGCAGCCACAAGGCTTATTAAAGGCCACTAGTTCTTTTGTTGAGCTGTTTGTCAGCGAGAGGTCAAGCAGTGCGTACTTGGCCATGAGGCTCTCTAACCCAGGCGAGGAAAAAGAGTTGACACTGACATGCTACGATCATAATGTCGATGATAGAACTACACATTATTCTGCAGAAATGTCTATGAGCATAATGATATGTGCAATTTGATAAAAACATGAAAAACATGGAAAAGAAGGAAAGAAGAATGAATAATGTGTTGAATCGCAATACAGGTTGTTAGGAACATTTGTTAAGTTTTTTTCTAACTCGCTTGAATATCTCCTTTGTCTGGTCTAGCTTGCCTTGATCACGATACAGAACGCTGAGATCATTAACTGTGCAGAGAGTTGAGGTGTGATTAGGTCCAAGTGCTTTCTCGTATCCTGCTAGTGCTTGCATACACATCTCCTTTGCCTGATCCAGCTTGCCTTGATCACGATACAGATTGCTGAGATTGTTGACTGTGCAGAGAGTCGAGGTGTGATTAGGTCTAAATATTTTCTCTCTTCTAGCTAGTACCTGTTAGAGCATTACTGCTGTTGCAGTGAGCTAAACTTGCTCCTAGAGCAGTTATACAATATATTTAGTTTTCTTAACTCGGTCATCTGTAATCTTATTAAGAAGACCGGCTTTAATAAAACGCGTGCATACTGTACGACTTAGTCGTCTACTGAACTTTCACAAAGCAGTACTCGACTAGTGTTCTTATAATGTTTTCAAAGTCAACTAGGTCGCTAGTCGCATCAAGAAGCTAATCCGCCAAGTCGTCGTTGACGCCAGCATAAAGCAGTTCACACCACACATTTTGGTGGTCAAAGTAAGCCAGCAACTTAAGCAGCTTAGCCGCCTCAGGATTATCGTTCTCTAGACGAGTATATAATAAATGCCAAGTCATATATAATGTGTGATCTTGATATTCCTGAAGCCGGAGTAGTCTTCGTAGATTAAGGTCTTATCACTTTTCGTACTCCTAGAGATATTGCTTAAAGCTCAAGATGCTCTTGTAAAGATATGCCCTAGCTGTGACTAAAGCTAACAGAAGATCTCTAAGCCTTTTAGTAAGACGACAGGCCTAAAAATCTATTAATAAGAAATCAGTACTTGTAGAATGCGGTTATTTATCCCCTCTTACTAACTTAAATATTTTGTTACTCTAATCTTATCTCTAAAACTTACAAGCTTTTATTAACATGCTTAAGAGGTCGAATACGAATCGCTTTTCTGCTGACCTGATCTAGCTAGCGCATCATAATAATAATTAATTTATAAGTAATAAGAGGATAGTATTTTCTGATATCGAAAATGTCTAGCTTATCATAGTTATTAAGATTAATAGCCATCTAGTATTAGCTATCTCTGATAATCATTAGCGAACATAAAGGAGGATCTACTTATCTTTAAACTTCTCATATTCTGTCACCTCTATAAACCGTTCTGCCATTAATTACAGACTCATCCTGAGAGCAACCTCTAATGTGGCACTTAGCTAGAAGATTGACTCATACGAGCTGCAGTAGCGCTAAGCATAAGTAATAGCGAGCTATGTCTTGCTAATGCTGCCTATATCGCTGAGGATTAATTGACGCTGTTCTCTAGATTAACTGCTTTAGAGGATCTCTTTTATCCTCTCTAGCTCAGAAAGGCGTCTAATAAAGAGGTTCAGGTCAGTTATAAGAGCCTCTCTAAAATACAGACCTAGCTGAAATGCTAAATATATATTAGTTCTTTATAAAATTATGTATATATAGCTAGCTTTTTTTCTAATAATTAGTATATAGTAATTATTAGTAATCTTAATATCTATAACTAATAAAGAGAACTTATATAATACTATACTTTTAATAATATTTTGTGTCTATATTACTTATAAAGCTAAGATAATTATTAATAACTTCTTTATATATGCTAATATTATTACTATTATATATAGCTGCTATTGCATATTCTTGTGCGAGTTAGTATAGTTATAGATGCCGCAGATAACAAGATGTAGAAAGTTGTTTATTAGCCTGGCTGCTTTGATCTTTATATATAAGATTTTTATATCCTTCTTTAGCTTATTATATATTACTAGATTCTTAATAATAATATTCGCTGACCTAATTATACTATAATATATTTGTGGTTCGTTATCTAGTTGAGTAAGGTGAGATACTATTTGTTATTAATTACACAGGTCACAGGTCACGCTAGGTTAGTACATATAGGATGCGAGAAATAGCTGATCGTGGTCGGCAGTTAGGAACGAGTATCAACTCTGCATTTTCGGGTTTCTGTGTATCATCTCCGACAGGTACCCCGATATCTGACTTCCTACTCGTGAGTACTAAGCCTGCAGCTTCCGCACGTTAGTACTCAGCACTGATAACGGCTTGTCAGCTGTCCTGTCCTCTCGAAACCCCTGTCCATAAGTCTCTTCCCTAGATCGTACTGCACCACCCCTCCAAATGTGGCTGTCGGCTGGCTCACCACCACATCGCCTAGTCAGACGTCATCTTCACCCTTATCTCCCGGTACTCCTCTTCTAATGCCCACTAGAACACCAAATCGGATCAAAGGGAAGTCATTAAGTAACTGCGTCGCCACTGTGGCCGCCGTGTTGTTTCCGATCTCAGGCATGACTGCCACTATAACGTTGTGTCCGCTGATCTTTCCCAATGTATACGCATTCTGGTCGCGCCTAGTAGGGAGAGGTTCGTGGATCTCTTTAAGCATGGCTTTGACTAGAGCCAGCTCTACTTCTATAGGGCAGATACATGTGACTGTATAATCAGTAAGGGTCAATGCTTGCTAAGGTGTGCAGGCTATAAGGGTAGATAAGGCTTTAGATTATATTGGTAAAGGGATACTAGTAGGCTTATGCTAGTACTTTTAATAATATAAAAGAGAGAAGATTAGTTTAAAAGAATTTTATTAAGAAACTCTATAAAGCTAAAATCTAGCTTTGTAAAGCAAATTCTGAAGGGGAAATAAACGTTATACACTAATTTAGGCTTAAATAGAGTATTAAGCTAACTCAAGAATATATAAGCATATAAAAAGGGCTAATTATAATAGCTTTTATTAGTTATAAAAATTAGTAGCAGCCTTAATTAAGCTAGTCCTTAGAAAGCGAGGACTATATAATAAGATAATGCTAACGTAAGCGCCTAAGTATAACTAAGTACTTTACAGCAAGATACATCTAAATTAGTGCTAGCGAGCTATTTAGATTAATTCTATCTATATCTCTTGATGATATTCCTTCAAAAGCTTCTGTGAGCGTATTTTCTTTCTTGCTTTAGTCACAGCAATATTAAATATAATAAAAAAAGCTGTTCTTTACAAAACAGTACTGACTAGTGTTCCTATAATGCTCTCTAAGTCAACCAGTTCAACCGTTACATCAAGAAGCTAGCCTGGCAAGTTATTGTTAACGCCAGCATAAAGCAGTTCATACTACACATTTTGGTGGTTGAGTAAGCTAGCAGCTTTATGCTGATGAGTTACGGTATAGTCTGTTTGTTCTAACCCCTGCTCAGAAATCTGAAGTCTTGTGAGCTAGACATTCTTGTCAATATTTTCAGGGGCTATATGTTGACACTGGTTAGCTAATTCTTATAATGTTAATAGTTTTATTAAATCCGACGCCTATAATCTTTATTATAAGAGACTTCTTAAAAAGCTCTATTAGTACACACCTGAGACGACGAGCAGCTCTATAAACATGTTTACAGATCTTACGAAATGATTCGATTTGCTTGCGGCTCTTGTTCCACACTAGGAGTTCGTCTTTTATAATACATCTCTTGTGGAATTTGCACTGTGAAGTGCTGATGACGAGACCTGTCATGATGGCGTTATAGACGCCAGCGCGATCGGCAGTAGAGTCCTTACTACTCTTGGAGAAGATCTGGATTTGAGGGCTGGTTCCCTTTATATAGACATGGATTTGATAATACTTACTATCGTATTCTGTTCCACGCTCATAGTTCTCCCTCTTGCTAGCTGGCGACAGTAAGAGAATTAAAGTATTATCAAGATATCTGCTATTTCGATTAAATTTCGGCGCAAATAGTGGTCAAATGAATTTGTACAACCCCTAGTGAAGGCGAAGTATGCATTAGACTTGATTTGTACCTCTGAAAAACTTAATTAGAGCTAAGCTATTATGTGCTAAGTCTTGAACGTTAGCGCCCTTGGTATCTATCCATCTATTCATCTCTGTTAGCGGCTATATATACGATTATCTGCCACTATTTCTCCTGACTAGAAAGTCTACAGCAAGACGTTATGTCTAAGCGAAAACAGGCAATCTCCCTTCTTAATAGAATATTTGACCTATCTAGATAATCATCCGTCCCCCTTATCCTCCTCCTCTCTCCTTATAGTCTAGTACAATTTCATCTTATTATACACCTATTCTTTAAGCTTTTAGTCCGCATCTTCTGCATTTTCTCAGGCTTGATAGATCCGACAAAGAAAGACATAGTCCTTTATCCTATATGGCCTACTTAAAGTCTGACTTATAGTCAAGCGATCCTTTACTACCGTTATATAAAGTATTTGTATAAAGACCGCGGAGCACCTATCTTCGTGTTTAATAGTAGCGTAGACGGGACAAAGGTGATCAGACGATAAATAGGGTATATTAACGGGAATGTCGTCCTCCTGCTTCATCCTTCTTATTCCAACAAGAATATAGATACCCTTAATAGATGCAGCTCAAGCGGAACTTTAAAATAGTTCAAGCGTATCTTGTTCTTTCACATGAAACCCTCGCAACGTGTTATAAGGTAGAGTGATGTTTGAGTTAACTATAAGTAGAGAACGCTAAGTCGGATCTATATCCTCCTCTCGTTTAAAGCCGCGATAATTATAAAGACACCGTCTTAAGAATTACCAATTTTAAAATAGATAATGTTCTTTGTTATTCTCTTTAACGTCACAAAGTTGGGTAATAACGATTTTTAGCTCGTCTATTGTGCAGTTCTTGATCTAGTCTTTAGTCTGTTGACTTAACTAAAGAGTTCCGAAGGAATTGCAAATATTGTTGACTCTCGCCATCTTTGGTAATGAGGGAAAGAGGTAAGGATTAAGAATTAATAAGATTGTGATATAAATATCAGATGTTGAGCGGTAGGAAGTTAGTAGTGATGCTGATATCGGTATTAGTATAAGTGTTCGTCTGACGAATGTCTTTACTAGGTGTAGCTGAGGGTAAGCTTATAGCTGAGAATGAAGCTAGGGCAGCGGGTGAGACCGATGACTTGATCTTAGGGTTAAATAAGGTATCAATGATAGTATTTTAGTGTCAGAGTTTGTGATAATAGGTACTGTACTGGTTTCCTTAGTCCTAGTTGGACTTAGTTTGGACTCTTGAGGAAGTAAGTCTTAAAAGAAGATTATGAATTAGAGGAGATGCCTAAAGGTATGATGGCTTTTACGAGCGTAATCCTGACGCTCCTTGATAACGCTTACTATTGAGCATTAGTCGCGCTGCTGACTAGTATTATATTCGTTATGCTTACGCTTTACTAAAGGTCCTGCTCTGCTAGAGTGGCCTAACGTTGGCAGGAGTTAATTGTGCGTAAAATATTATTTAAAAATGACGCTTATTAATGCACATTAGAAACGCACGATTTGCTTACTTACAGACGAGCAAATTCCGGAGGGTATTAGTTCTTGGCCTGCATAATATGCTTAACCTAATTCAGATTAAGAGCACAAGGCAAGACGTGGACTTTGTGAACTATTTACTGCCGAAGGCGCTTATCCTGTACTTAGGTTCTTTATACTTTTTGTCTTTAGTAAAATAATACTGTATTTAACTACTGCTCTATATATCCTTTACATAACTATAATAAGGTTTCTTTACGCGTTTTAACAGCTTTATCTAATACATTGCTATTATATAGCAGAAGCCTTACTAAATATAGCAAAACTTATTATAGGCATTATCGGCTTGGCTGTTTCGATTCTAGGCACAGCTATTACTTTCACTTAATATAGAGAATGTATTAAGAACCTTGCAACCAAATTCAAGAATACACTAGAAGTAGTTCAGAAGATTAGAGCTTTCGGACATAATTTGTATTAAGGTAAGCTCAAGCTAAATCTTGAGCTTACAGAGTAGGGCTTCTTTATTACAGACCTTAAGACATTTGTAAAGGATGTATTAAAGGATATTGTTAATCAATTACGTGTTATACTTATAGAAGCAGCCTCTACATTAGATGGCTTTTGTAATAAGAAGAGGAATATCAAGCGTACTTACATTATCCTTTTTGGAGAGCAGAAGGTTAATTAAGCATTAAATAAGTTAAGGTGATAGCAGAGAGATTTTGAGAGCATTCTTAATTTAATTAACAAGAAACGCCCTTTGGTTCTTAGTAGTTTTCTCTTAAGCTGAGAGAAGTTGAGAGTTATACACAAGATTAATAGACAGGATTATAAACTAATCAGTTAATTATCTCATTTTACGGCTGATTACGAGTACATTAATAACGGAATTCAGAACATTAAGGCCCTTATAGAACAAAAGATCGAGTCAGAAGATATGGATTACAAGGAGCTCGAAGCGGTAGCGTTAATCCTTGCGTCCAAGCTGTATACTAATACAACAAGACAAGGCATTCTTTAATGCCTAGGATATAAAGACCAGAAGAACTTTGAGCTCGTTTTTAAGCTGCTAAAGCATCTTCGAACTATTCGGAGTCTAAGCGTTGTTTTGGTAGAGCCTAAAGTCAATATCTATAATGGCTATCCACTTTAAGATCATGTTATACTATGTCGTCAGCTATATGAAGCAGTCTTATATGTTCATACCTCTGGCCTTGTCTATAAGAATATTTAGCTAAGCACAGTAGTATTAATACAAGAAGCATCTAGTACACAGAACGTGCTTAGTTCAGCTTACCTTACAGATTAATTTATGCTATGAAAAGTTACAGAGCTTTTGAGCTAGCAGGGATCTAATAATTAGATTAAAGACCTTTACCGTTATTCTTGTCAACAGGGGCATTAGCCGGAGGAGCGGTATAATATAGGTCACAACATCTACAGCCTTAGGGTCTTATTAGTTAAAATATCTCTTTAGGAGCTGTTCGTGTAATTATCAAGGGCTCCGCCTATTAGTAAGATATACAAAAATAGAGCATTAGAGCTGAACCTTATCTGTGCTAACAAGTAGAACCTTATTAAGAAGCTTATAATGCCTTCAGTTATATTTAGAACTATAACTAGTCTTACAGAGACTAAAATTGCTCCTTATATAGGTACTGCTTTTGTATTATTCGTTATTAGCTGCCTAAGATGCTTAGAGGGTGAAATTAATAGACTGAGAGAACAGGATTTCAGGACTAACTCCACTATGATAGCCTTCGTATTTCGCGAAATAATAGTCCAGACTTTTCAAAAAATGCCAGTTATGTAAAGATAAAGAAGCCTGACTGTCCGGGTCCTCCGGTCCAGATAAATTAGACATGCTTATCGTCAGCATCGGCTTTGATGTTGGCCGTACCAAATCGCTTTCTTGCCCTTAGCTTCGACCGTGTTTATATCTGTGTAAAGACTGTTGTACTGTAGTTCCGCTCAACATGATGACTAATCTTGGTCGCAGCTTCTTGCAGCATCCGATTACAGATGAACTATAGCTGATGATCTTGGGCTCACTACATATCGCTGCTATTAGCTACTGTAAACGACGAGTGGTCCTAGAGTGTCCTCTCGCGGGGAGGCGTCAGGTTAGGTACTTCTTGACTGGCCAGGATATCTGCAGTTTGTAGCTTATTCCTGTATTATTCACGTTGTAACTTAACTGCATTAACGAAAAGACAAATGGGAGTAGACATCCCTTCAGCCTGCTGTTATAAATAGAACAAATCGTCAGGTGGGTCTTTAGATGTTTTTGTGCCACGTCTATATTCTTTTGCTTTTATGTTTAAAGATAATTGATACATGATAGACATTATTAGGCCTCACGTTGTCTTCTAGTTTCTGTAGATGTTATGCCTAATCTGGGGATCTGTTAAAGGGACCCTTATTTTTGTTATTAGGATACCCTTTATTCCAAATTAGTCTTAGTTCTAAAACTAGTATCCTGCTACTCCTAATTAGGCTTAAATTATTAAGAACAGTATTCGAACAGATTTTGTTACAGAAATAACCTTTGCTTCTGCTGCTGTTACTGCCTCTGCCTGTACTGCTGGCTGTACTAGTGTTCTGCTACAGCCTGTGCCGCTCTTCTGCTACAGTAGCTGTTTCTGCCATAGCCTCTGCCTCTACTTATATACACTGCGTGACCTGTTAACTGCTTTATTAACTGCTCTGTCAACTGCTCTGTTAACTACTCTGTTAACTGCTCTATCAATTGCTCTGTCAACTGCTCTGTCAACTGCTCTGTCAACTGCTTTGTCAACTGCTCTATCAACTGCTCTGTTAACTGCTCTGTCAACTGCCTTTGCCTCCGCTATTATAACGCTCTCTCTTGCTCCGCTATCAGAGGGCATCTATAAGTCAGTTGAAGCAGCTATAAAGACACTGAATAGCTTTGCGGCAGCTGAGGGCTACGCAATCATTAAAAGAAGGTCTTGATCAGATAATAAATTAGTTAAAAGAGTAGATTTGAAATATGATAAAGGCTGCGTAAGAAGGCCTTATATCTTAACAGTTTTAGAACAAAAACAGCGAATGAATAGCTTAAGGCTGACTGACTGCTCTTTTAAGATGCAGCTTTATCAAGAAGGGAATCGTTAGAGAGCCGAACTCTGTAATCAAGACTATAACTATATAGCCACCAAAGCTATTGCCTATCCTATACATCGTTAATTAGATTCTCCTCATCGCAAAGAAATTAAGCGGCAGTATAATGCAGGAATTGCTCCTTAGCAGACTTATATATCTCTTCTTCAGGATTCGAATTCTACGCCAATTCTCTTAACTAATATCAATAATACTTGATTTCGCTACTAAGCACTTAAACAAGGCCCTTATTTAGCAATTTAAGCGTTAATCAAAGATCTATAAGTTAATAGCTAGTACTGTTAGTATAAAATAGATTACTTAAATGTGGTTAAGTATTATTTCTTTGCCTACCAAAAATCAATTAATATATTTAAGAGATTCTCTCAAGTTATATTAATAGATTATACTTATAATATAAATAGGTTTAACATACCTCTCTTTATAATTACTAGAAGAACCTCAATTAATTAATCCTTTACTATTGCAATAGCCTTCCTTATAAGAGAAACTTTTCAAGATTTTTAGTGGGCTTTACATCAGTTTTAATAGCTTTATTAGTACGTTTAGCTTACAGCACCTATTACTATTATTACTGATTACGATTCAGCTCTTATTAACGCAATTAAAGCTGTATTTCTGTCAACTTAGTATCTCCTTTATCTCTGGTATATTTTAAAGAATATTCTTACTAATTGTTAACCTGCCTTTCTCTTTATGACAGAAAATCAAGAATCAGCTTCTTCTGATAAAATATTTAACGAATTTCTTACTAACTAGCATAAGATTATTTAAAGTCAAATACTCACTAACTTTGAAACTAATTAGACTGATTTCTGTAAGAAATACGAGTAGTTTCCTTCTGCTATTTAATATCTACAAGATTAATGATTACCGTATAAAAAATGCATCATTTTCGCTTGGACTAATTAACAACTATATTTTGATACCAGAGTTACTTCTTAAGCAGAAGGTTTACACAGCAGCTTTAAACGACATCTTCTTACTAATACAGGAGATCTTAAAAGAGTTTATAAAGCTATTACTTGTCTTCTTGATCGTCAAATTAGTGAGCATAAAGGTGCTTTTGAACAAGCAAAACAAAGACTCTTTTAGGCTTATTGTAGTAGCTTTTTTGATGAAATTCGACAGCTTGTTACCCTAGTAGCTCTGTGAGAGATTTCAAAACAAAACGAGCTTTCTCAAGGCCTTCAGCAGCCCTATTCTAGTTATTTTCGATCTTCTATAGGTCTTCCCTGTAAGCACGAGATTAACCGAATGAGAAAAGAGGGAAGAAGACCTTGTTTAACGGATATCTATTAATACTGGTAGTATTCTCTACCTCCTTCGCCTCCTTCACCTCCTTCGATTTCTCTGTTATCTCCGTTATCTTCTTCTCAGCCTTTGTTACCTTCCTTAACTTATCTTTTTCAAAATCCACTAGTTCTAACTCGAAAAGGGCGACCTAAGGAGTCAAAGAATATTCTAAAGACATTAACTCGGCGATATCCATCCTATTTTGAGATAGTTGATACTAGAATAATTGCAGAAAATAGACTTCTATAGCGAAGATCTTTACCTCCGCCTCCTCAGCCACCTCAGCCACCTCAGCCATATCAATATTCTCGCGAAACAGAGGCAGTATTAGCTGAGATACAAGCTTGTAAGCAACCTGAGCCTCAATTGGAATCAGAAGATGAGCAAGAAAGAACTCCTTTTCCTGTTGTTATTAATGACCCTGACTCAACAGAGAAAGCAGTTATAGAGATTGAGCGCTAGCGATTGTTTGAATCAGGTAGTGTTGCCCCCCCTTGTGATTATTGATACCGGAGTTCGCTAAGATGACGAGGGCAGTAAGGCTGAAGAGGAAGAGGGTGTCAGTTGACCTGGCAGTTGAATCTCCTTTCAAGAAAGGCATACGATCAGGACAAGTATCAAAACTTAGCAAAAAGAGGGCAGAGGCAGTTAACGCGCAGAGGTTGTAGCAGAACAGCGGCACAGGCCTATAGTAGCAGAGATCATTTCTGTAATAAAATCTATTCGAATGCTGTTCTTGATAATCTAAGCCTAATTAGATATAGTAGATACTGATTTTTAGAGCTAAGTCTAATTAGGAATAGAGGGGGTCCTAATAACAAAAATAAGGGTCCCTTTAACAGATCCCCTAATCTGAGGGCAAGTTAGAGTCACGTAAGTAATACAAGTGTTGGACCTAGCGTGCCTTAACTGCTATAGTTTTCTTTGGCTGATGCAACTACGTTACAAGCTAGAGACTATTTGATCTACTGATTACAAGCATAACTTGGCTCGCTAATTATATACTATGCCTAGGATGGATAGTTATGAGAAGATTAGTCATCTAGGCCAAGGTGCGTTTAGGAAAGTCAAAAAGGTTCGACGGCAGACCAACTAACAAGTAAGCTGAATAGGAGACTTTCGCAAGTATTATACTGACAAAACCACAGATCTTCGCCTGCAAGGTGATTAGATTAGGGGTTAAGACCAGCAAAGCGAATGCTGAACGTGAATATGCTATCTTATGACGATTGAGACATCCCTATATTATTAGTTACGTCGACTATTAATGTACGGTAATAAATGTACTTACAGCAGACAGAGGCATATCCCTGCTCAAAGTCAGTCTATTTATGGAGTATTGCTCACAGGGCAGCCTGCAAGATTTGATTGACAGGAGGCAATAGTAAGCCTGTGGTAGGAGAACAACACATTATGGCTAACAAAAATTTGTAGAACCCAAGATCACGTGACAGAAGCCGTCATCTGGAAGATCATTAGTCAACTTAGCTCGGCTTTGCAATATTGCTACTATGGAATTTGTGCGAATGGAATACAGATGGGGGGCTGGGAGCTGGTGCTGCACCGGGACATCAAGCCCGCTAACAGTATAATGCCCTTTGTGACTGTCTCTCCTCATTCTTTTCTCTGTTCTGATGGAAGTCATTTATACTGATCATTACTAGTCCTGGTAACTAAGATTGAAGCTGAAGAGGTTATGGTCAAGCTTAGAGACTTCGGGCTTGCCACGTTTATAAACCCTAAACGTGCTCTTAGCACATATGCTGGGACACTTTGATATCAGTCACCTGTAAGTGCAATGTGTACTATGCACCTATTGTATCTTTGACGTCTATATAGACTAATAGCAGTTCTGCAAGAGATTATTAGATTGCGTGAGCGAGGTATTCAGTAGACCAAAAGCTGTGACATTTTCTCTCTCAGATGTATTTCTAATAATTTATAACTAACCCTTTTCAGGTATTACATGTTATACTAATTCTTAGCTAGACACTATTTACGCTATATGTGTGTTATCTATGCTGTTTATATACCGTATAGAAAAAGATAACACTTATGCTAAGTTGCTAGGTTTCTACATTAAGCGATTAAAAAACTGCGTTTCTAGATATTAGGCGCTACATCTAGAGGATCAGCATAACGCTTTTGATCTAGTTCGAATCAATAAGATAGTGTAAGAGACTAGGAACTATGAAGAACAGAAAGTTGACGACTTAAGAGGACTTAGGACGCTGTATTAAAGCTTACTTTTAACACTAAAAGCTAATAATCCTTTTATAAAAGCCTTAGTATTAATTCAAAATTTTGAAAATAATGCTGGCAACGCGTAGGAAAATATGCTTAATTCAGGAGTAGAGTATTTAAGTAGACATAATCTCTAAGAAGCAGATTATATCTTTAACAAAATAATAGTTTATTTTACAGAGATATATAGTTAGGAACATGCTTAGACCGCAAAAAATATATACTAGCTTAAGCGGACATAATATGCTCTGACTAAGTATACCTAAGCAGAGTAAATACTAACAAGCGTAATAGAGATTCAAGAAAGGGTACTAAGACGTAATTATAAGAACACTGCCTCAAGTATTTATATACTTAAAGAGATATAGCACGCTTTAACAAAGTATACTCAAGCAGAGCAGACATTCAGAAGCGCGGTAGAGATTCAAGAAAGGGTACTAGAACGTGATTATAAGGACACTGCCTAAAGTATTTATATGCTTAAGGAGACATAGTACGCTCTGACAAAGTATACTTAAGCAGAGCAGATATTCACAAGCGTAGTAGAGATTCGAGAAAGAATATTAAGACGCGATTATAAGGACACTGTCTAGAGTATTTACTGGCTTAGGCAGACACAGCACGCTCTAATAAAGTATACTTAAGCGGAGCAAACATTTAGGAGCGTGGTAGAGATTCAAGAAAGGGTACTAGGACATGATTATAAGGACACTGCCTAGAGTATTTATATGCTCAGGCAGACATAGTACGCTCTGACAAAGTATATTTAAGCAGAGCAGACATTCAGAAGCGTGGTAAAGATTTAAGAAAGGGTACTAGGACGCGATTATAAAGACACTGCCTGGAGTATTTATATGCTTAGGCAGACACAGCACGCTCTAAAGAAGTATACTTAAGCGGAGCAGATATTCAGGAGCGTAATAGAGATTCAAGAAAGGGTACTAAGACGTAATTATAAGGACACTGCCTAGAGTATTTATATGCTTGAGCAGACATAGCACGCTCTAAAGAAGTATACCCAAGCGGAGCAGACATTCACAAGCGCAGTAGAGATTCAAGAAAGAGTACTAGAACGTGATCATAAGGGCACTGCCTGGAGTATTTATATGCTCAGGTAGACACAGCACGCTCTAAAGAAGTATACCTAAGTAGAGCAGATATTTACAAGCACAGTAGAGATTCGAGAAAGAGTACTAGGACGCAATTATAAGGGTACTGTCTAGAGTGTTTACTAGCTTAGACAGATATAGTACGCTCTAAAGAAGTATATTAAAGCGAACTATGCATACCACAAGGCACTAAGCATACAGACAAAGATACTTAGTAAAGACTATCCTGACACAATCCTAACCTAGCAGAGCCTCTAAAAGAATGTAAAGATTAAGCAAACTCTATTAAGATAGTTAAAAACGCAGCTTAACAAATAATAAAATGTATTCTGCCTGCTAATTAATTCTGGCTAGGTCTTTTAGCTTTTTATCTAGTTAAAGCATTAATTAGGCAAACCTGGACAAAATTCACTTATTTGCAAGCTATAGGTACTAGTGAGTAAATAATATATACCCTTTAATCCTAATTTTCTATAAGGCTACAATTAAGACGAATAAGTACTAAAATATAATAAAAAAAGCTGTTCTCTATAAAGCAGTATTAATCAGTGTTCTTATAATGCTCTCTAAGTCAACTAGTTCAATTGTCATATTAAGAAGCTAGCCTGGCAAGTTATCATTAACGCTAGTATAAAGCAGTTTATACTACATATTTTAGTAGTCAAAATAAGCTAGTAGCTTTATACTAATAAGTTATAGTGTAATCTACTTGTTCTAATCCCTGATCAAAAATCTGAAGTCTTGCGAGCCAGACATTTTTATCAATATTTTCAGGGGCTATATGCTAACACTAGTTAGCTAATTTATATAACTTGTTAAAGCTTATTATATCTTTTAAAGTGTGATTTTTATAGACCTTTTAGATTTAAGAAAACTATAATATCTAATAATTAATATTAATAGATTTATTAAATCTAGCACTTATAATCTCTATTATAAAAGGCTTCTTAAAGAGCTCTATTAATATATACCTAAGACAATAAGCAGCTCTATAGACATATTTACAGATCTTGCAAAATGATTTGATTTACTTACAGCTCTCGTTTTACACTAGGAGTTCGTCTTCTATAATGCATCTCTTGTGGAATTTGCACTATGAAGTGCTGATAATGAGACCTGCTATAATAGTGCTATAGACGCTAGCGTAATTAGCAGTAGAATCCTTATTACTCTTAAAGAAGATCTGGATTTAAGAGCTGGTTCCCTTTATACAGACATGGATTTAATAATATTTATTATCGTATTTTTGTTCTATGCTTATAATTCTTCTTCTTATTAGCTAGTAATACTACAAGAATTAAAGTATATTTAAAGTATTATGTTTCTCTAAGTTAAATAGATACTTCTTATTAAGGTACAAATCTTTAAGTCTAAATAATAAAAGAGGCATTTAGAAAGGCTTTCTCAAAAAAGTTATTACTAAAGCGGGACAAGCATCTTATAGTTATAAGGACTGTAAGCGTCTTGCAGAAAAAGACATTAATAGTCGCTAGGTAGGCTTTCTTGCAGAACGTTCGAAAAGACTTGCATACTGATTATTCATATACTTTAGATCAAAAACACTATATTTACAGCTTACAGGTTAGCGACTTGAAATAGATGTTAGTAAATATATCTTATCTTGAGGTTGTTATTGCTGCTAGCAAGGACTTAAATATAATTTTAGAGGGGCGAGTCAAGTTAGCAACTTACAATCTTATATATAGCTATTTAGGATAAAAGGGAAATAAGTCTATAAAACCAAGAAATAATATAATCTATATAGCCTATTAACAGTATAAGTAATATAATAAAGGATAATTTAATTTATATTTATAAGTAATTAGGCAAGAGCGTTTACACGAATATAAAGGCTGTTATTCTTGTGCCTTATAACGTATTTATATGCTTAATTCCTAATACCCAAGGATCTTCTATCAACTATTGATTTCGTCACGCTCAATTCTTATTTTATAGTCTAGACGACTAGCGCGTCTAGACCCGAGTAGCCGCTCTCTGCTCTGCCCAGTATTTCCTCACCAGCTTGGGATGCACTGATGCCTTAGGTAACCAGATCTTGGTAAGGGCGCTGACTTTATATCGCGATCCCGACTCGCCGACGACCTGGTGAACCTTGTATTCCTGGTCGCCCGGCGGTTGGTTTTCAGTGACTTCCAACGGGCGAGGGGAAGATCAGGCTCGTTTTGAGGACAGCGAGCCGTCGCCCTCTGTCCCGCCATCATCCTCAGCGAAAACGTCAAAGATCTAATCGCTGCTACGGCCGTCGGCCTGATCTGATCCGCTTAGGCTACGACTTCGTTTGCCAGGGAGGCTGACAATGGAATCTCCTTGCACAGGGTGGAGCTGCCTCTCCTCTTCCAACGTAGCCCTATTATTGCTCTCAGGGATTTCGGGAGAGAAGAAAGTTGATGTAGCGATCGCTGAGCGATCGTCGCTTTGTGGCATTGCTGCATTATCTAAGTTAGAGTTGTCCACGCCTTCACTTGTGTGAGCAGCGACGTTGGCGTCTCTATTTGTGTTCTTGCCCCTTACTATCAGATTGTTTATGGTTATCTGATGTAAGATATGATTAGATTAATCTGTCGGATTACTATCTTTATTATTAATAATAATAAGACTTTCTGTTAATTATTAGCTTATAACTAAAGCGGAATTAATGATTATTAGCCTACCCTGACTATTTTCATGACTAATATAACCTCTGTCGTTAATAGAGCTATTTATAGAAGAGTCCTTAGACATATAATAGCCAGGAACTACAGATAGCTAAATAGCAGAATTATTATTAGTCTTAACCTGATCTACAAAGATTAGTGTCTCTATAAGTAGAGAGTTAAAGAACAACTATACAGGAATATTCTTAAAAAAGGATTTTTGTAACATAGGCGTAGTGCCTAAAGGAGATAGCGCTAGACTTTTAGCTGCTTAGACAGACGGATTTAGGGAGGGAGAGCAAGGAGGGTTTTGGGAGGCAGATAAAGATTTGAAAGTCTATTAACAGAATTTAGTAAGCGAATAGTCATCCTAACTAGTTTATAATATAGTGTAATATTGTTAGCTTACTTCAAGGTTAGCTTAATAAGCCTAATAAGCCTGTGTTGTAGGTAAGAGAAGCTTCTGTAATAAAGAAAGCTTGTCGTTATTACTTTTATTACTATTTACATTATTAGTCCTTAAAGATATATTAGATATAATTAACTTTATATTTAAGTACTAAATACTGTAAAGCTATAAAACACTATTTGATAGCTTGTTCTAACTTAAAATAAATGATTATTATAAGATTAGACTATATAAGGGCAAGACTAAATATTTGCTAGTAAGGAGCAGCTTATTATAAAGAAATAGACTATACTTCCTAGAGTATAGTTAGTAGGAAAGGACTTTTATTATTGTGATAGGATTGCCTGTACACAACAGAAAATATAGATACTGTAAAAAAAAAGAAGGAGATATAGACTTTTTCTAAATCTTAAAGAAAAGAGCTATTAGATCTAAGTAAGAGAGGAGTCTAGGATTTTATAAATAAGCGGCTCTAGTCCTTTACTAAATTTATAGTAGCTACAACTGCCTAGCTTGCCTATTACTTTGTGTATTATAATAGGGATTAACCTTTAATAGCTTGTTATTACTTCTTACTTAGGCCTAGTGATTATGCTGTGGCTACTCCTCCTTTATAGCTTCTTCTGCTATAATTATCCCTTCTCTTCAGACCTGTATAAATCCACTATCAAAAGTAGCACTTAAGCAATATTTCTTTACTCTAGATTAATCTTCTATATAATGCCTTTAACTCCTGACCTTTCTTATAAGCTTACAGCCAACCCTTTGTCTATATATAATCACGCCTAAAAGTGCTAAGCAATTAGTTATATACAATTAGATATTACAGATCGCATAATAAAGAAGCAGAACCTGACTAATCTCTTAAAACGCTTTTCGTATTCTGGCAGCCCTGCGTCTTGTGACCGTCTGAAAGCAACACAGCAAGGGTACCGGATATTTATATATAACGCTATAGTGTGCAAGAAGTTGGTTAAAGCTGTAACTCTGTAAAGATGATTAGATTACAGGAATATAATTGCGTCAGTTTATACTACATAAACTTCTAATTAAGCAACTATCTAGGTTTGAGGCTATTGTCTAAGATAATAAGGTCAGAGTAGTAAAAGTAAGTCTTAATACAGCCCCTACACAGCATTTTACTTATTAGCTCTATTATGCACCTGTAGAGGCTTCTGATCGCTTGAGACTTGAATTCTGATAATTAGAGAAAATAAGTAAGACAGATCTTAAGGTAGCCAGTTGAGATGTTTTTGCTATTAGCTCTATCGCATCCTTAGCTAGACCGGATCTCATAGCCCCTATCCGAATCCGTTATCAAGGCAGGCTCTAATATTCGAGCGGCTTCTAATTAGACATGAAAAAGGCATCCTTAGGTGACGTGACACGCTATCATCTTCTGCATGTCTCACCGGATACGTTCTAGACCTGCTTCGTCGTCGCTACGCCGCTCGAGTGACGTGGCCGGCACTGCGACATTTTCACTATTGGTCCTGTCGCAGCGTCGTGTCAGCTAACACAAGATCTCCGAAGGCTGACACGTCACGATCGTCGAGGAGGAGGAGAAACCAGCGATGCGGGATCCTACTATAGTGATGCCGGTGCCTCAGGCAAGGGAGATGTGTTAGTTGAGGGGTCGATGAAGAGATGAGATTCCAAGGGCAGGATGCCGATGGGGGCCCCATCACATAAACCGCCAGCCACCAATTCTGGTAGAGTGGGCTGTGCATCGGATCGCCGTCGACAGCCAGGCCAACAGTTGGATCAACCGGCAGGGGGAGCGTCGAATAAGAGCACGAAGGTGGAAAGGGAAGGCCGGTCAGCGGCCTAGCGCTGCGACGCTGCGACGCTGCGGGGCCCGGAAGCGGCGGCGCAGCAAGCCGAAGAGGATGGAGTAGAAGACAGAAAGGAAGAGACGGCGAGGGAGATCGAGGAGCAACGGGCTTTTTATACCCGGGCCAAGCGGCGAGAGGGCGCGTTGCCCGATCGGGCGGGGCTAAACCGGAAGAGGCAGCGCACCGGCATCTAGACTACACATAAAGTCTGAGTCGTACCCCGCATTGTGCCCCACCACTGCCTCCTCCTGCGCGCCTCAGCTCGCTGGGCTGCAGGCAGTGCGAGTTGGAGAGTGCGTTGTTCTCTCCCCTCAACGGGGGCGCGGTCGTTGATCGATCGAGTCCCTTCCCAGGCCGTAAGGAAATTGAAATCAAGCTGGCCGAGAAGACCTACCTCCACTGACCCACCGCAGTCGTCGACGTGCTGTAGCTATCCCTTGTGCTGCGTGCGGCTGGATCCCTTTTAGCGTCATTTAGAACTTGGCGCCAAAAAATGCGTATTTAGTATCTGGTGTACTATCCTCTTGCAGCAAGTACGCAATTCACCCGGGTATCCATACTCTTGATTAACTTATTAATAGCTTCTTGACTAATTACCTCCCAACCCTCGTGAATAGCTTGAAATAAGCGTTGATAATCCTCCTTACTTTTGCCTATTTGATTAAGTTCAGGATAATGATTCTGAATCTACTGCTTAAGTTACGCCTAGAGGTGTTCAATTAGATTAAGATCTGGACTATAAGGTGGCTAATCTAACACTGGTATGCCCTCATCTTCAAATTATTTCTTGACTTTTCTGGATGTATAGATAGAGGTATTATCTTGTATAAATATCATACCAGGTTGCTATATCTAAGGCATTTGATTATCAAGAACTATAAGATAAGAGTTGGCAGTGTATCCTGACTTCTCTAAATCAGGATCTCGGTCTATTATAACTATATCTGAACGACCATCTCCATGAATTGCACCCTATATCATGACGCTGATATCCTTGCCTTTCTTATAGGGTTGTATCATATCCTTATCCCACTTCTGTTGTGGTATATGAAAGACCCAAACTCGCTATGCCTCTGAGCCTCGTTCAAGGCTACATTCGTCACTCTATATTATCTTGCGCTATTGATCCCAAGTCCAATTTCTATACGCTTTTGCCTATGCAAATCGTTTAGCAACCACTTCTAGAGTAAGCAAGGGCCTTTTTTTGGCTATCTAATTAGTAATACCCTTATACTTGAGTAATTTGTAAAGGGTATTCGGATGAACAGTAACCTTAGCTTGGGACTTGAGTAGGGCATAGGTAATCTTCGGATTGCTTCGTACAATGCGTAGAATATTTTGTTTATCAACTCTTAATAATATAGGGGGTCGACCAGAGCGCGGGCGCGATTGCCCTGCGTTGCGCAGGCATTCTCTTCGTAGGGTAGTAGCAACAGTTGTTGGTGTACAAAAGACCTTGCCACTAATTTCTGTATTTGTCAACCCCACAGCCTTATATGCAGAAATCTGAGCTCGATCCCATATAGATAACTCTTGATTATATCCTCGATTGCCAGAAATAGCCTTGAGAGGCTCTCGTTGAGCCATAATAGTCGAATGAATAGAGTGATGAAATTCGCGTGGTAGCATTTAGCGCGTTTTGCGACTCAGACTTTTTGTGGGGTACTGTATGGCACCTGAACCGTGGCCCTGTGACTGGCCCTCTAACCTGCAGGGTGGCCACACCGCTAAGGCTGCTGCCTGCGGTGACTGGCCAGGGGTGAGCGACACCTGCACCTCACCCGGGCTCATCAAGACTGGGGTGAGCTTGAGCGGCATCACCCTAGGCCCGGAGAGGTCGTGAGCTCGAGGCAGATTTTTCTTTACTTGGCGTTATAGCGAGAATTGCTGGCGCCAGCTCGATCAGATAGAAACAGCTCTTCAGGACTATTGACATAGTGAGATTAGATGAGCTATATGTTAGGGATTCAGAAAATACCCGGAGGCATTGTCAGACTGCCACGGTCTGACGCAAAACAGACGAACAAAAGACGGACTCAGAGTGTGTGAATGAAGTTGTATGAATCTACATGCCCTGAGGGCGCCGAAAGGCATCTACGCTAACTAGCTATCTGGGCAGGCCATGCAGGCCCTTCGGCCCTGCCATGCAGGTGCATGACAGGCGCATGACAGGTATTTTGACATAGATTATAGATATATGAGAATCTTTTAAAGGAGTAAGTATTTACCTCTCACCTCTAGTTTCTGGGGCATCCAAATACTCCCGTATCTTACATAATCCTTCCACAGCAACGATTTCAGCGTCTCTCCGCCTTGCGCTTATAGATCTGATTGGCCCAACCTCTAACCCCAAAGCATCATCAAGCATTGATCTTTTTTGCAGATCGCCGTGCACCTCGATCTTGTTCTTTGCAAGGATCTTTTTCAATCTGATCCAGTATGACTGACCAGCCCGAAGGCCCGGGGGAACTTCACGAACGAATCCATACAGGTGGCAACAGTGAGTTGTGCACCGCATGCCAAAAGATTTTCAGTGGCATGCAACTCTTCAATGAGCATGAGCACATGAAATATGGGACACTGGTCTATAATGCGGCGCATGGATGTTCCTTGTGTGCGATGTTGGCTTTGCATTTCTCGTCGCAATCAGATGGCGTCCGGGACGGTCAGATGATCAAGACTTGGCTTAGTTTCAAGTCGCGATTGAGTGATGGGCTTACTCCCATAATCTGGGCCCGACTGATGGATAGCGCGGAGTCATCTCCCATCGAACTGCACATGGTGCCCTTGACTGGTAAGTCCTTTTTGTGGCAGGCTTGAATTACGGCGTATCATCATCACTGAGTAAGGTGGACTCCAGAAGTCGATCCATCGCTGGTTGAGCATGTCATCGCGCCTTCCACTGGCTCGTCAGCAAATCAGAAGCTGGCTCAACAATGGTTCCAAGAGTGCCTCCATTCTCACCAGGCCTGCAGGCCGGACATAGAAAGCTCCTGGCTTCCAACACGCCTACTACAGATTGATTTTCCACGCCACGTTCGTTTGGTGGATGCCAGAGACATAGTTTCAGACGGTGGGTATGTGTGTCTCAGTCATTGCTGGGGCAGCATCGACATCATAACATTAAATCAAAAATCCGTGTCTGAATTAAGAAGCGGGATACTTATTGAAAAGTTGCCGAAAACTTACAAAGAAGCTATTTTTGTTGCCTCGCAGTGGTTTAACTGTTCATACATCTGGATTGACTCCTTGTGCATAAAGCAAGATTCTATAGAAGATTGGGCTCGTGAAGCCTTGACAATGAGAGAGGTCTACAAAAACTCTCTGATCACTATCGCGGCAACGGGTGCACACAACTCGATGGAGGGCTGTTTCTTTGATAGAAATCCTCAGAGCGTGAAACCTCTTAGGGTCGCCGCAGAATTGGACGTACTTGGCAAAGGGCTGTTCTACTGCCTCGATCGGGAAACGTGGGCCAGGGGCGTCGAGAAATCTCCTTTGGGTCGAAGGGCGTGGGTCTTACAAGAGGTGAAATATGTTTCCTGCTGGAATTCAAACCTAGGGTACGGCTGAACGCTCCAACAGCGCCTACTATCGCCACGCGTTCTTCATTTCGGTAGAAGTCAAATCTTTTGGGAATGCAGCGCACTAAATGCATGCGAGACGTTCCCCAAAAAGATGCCAAAAGAGAACGAAGATCTGAGATGGCAATGTCTTATCAAGAATATGCAGGGTTTTCAAGAGGGAGCTGCCTTTCCTCTCCACCAATGGAATAGTATATGCTCCTCCTACATGCAAGGTGGGTTGACAAAGGTCACGGATAGAGTTGTGGCATTTTCTGGGATAGCCAAAGAGATTCAGGAGCTTATCAAGGACGATTATCTTGCAGGACTCTGGGGACGCATTTTCTTGAGGGGATTATGCTGGTCTGTTCGGGACTGCCAACAGGTCAATGGTGAACCTTCATTTAGACCACAGTATTACCGTGCTCACAGCTGGTCTTTCTTATCGGTCGAGGGAACTGTGGAGAGTTTCTGCGGCAGGCCACCAGAATGTGAGCTAATCGATATAGTCGATGTCCGCGTTACTGTCATAGGACAAGATCAGGTGGCTGGTCCCATGGAGCGAGGCTACTTACAAGCTCGTGGCTTCGTACGTCCAATAACTTGGAAACCTGGTCCGAACAATGATATGACTTTGAAGTGGATGTTCGACGACACAATCGTGTACACCGGTATCCGAGTGAAATTGGACGAATCTCCCAGAGTCGGTGGCCTTTCGCCGAATCTTCACTGCGTCCCAATCTCTCAATACGACTACGGGAATGGGGCCAGAACGATCTGGTTTGGCCTTGTCCTGGAAAGCACCGGAAAGCGAGATAGGGAGTTCCGGCGCAGAGGCGTATTCGACATCTGGGACGACAATCTATTTGCTCAAATGTTCCAGCGTCGCATGGTGAGACCGAAAGAGGAACAAACAGAGCCCGATGGCATTGAGTATGCTGATGGTTGGGACGGGGTCCAAAAGACAGAGTTTACCATCATATGAAGGTCACCACCGAGCTGGCTGGAAAACGAAGGCTAAGATAAGAATTATTATAGCAGCTCGATGGGCTCTATCAAGGGCTAGCACAGTGTCTAAGCGGTGATGCGCAAAGCCTGTCAACATCGATGGCGGAATTTAATGTTCAGCGAGACGGTTAGTAAGGGTGTACAACACCTACTCGTCAAAGTGGCTCATACCATTAGTAGGGCACAAACGTGGAGCCTGCACAAATCTAGCATCGTTCCGGTAGAACTGCACATATCGCTGGAGAACCACTCAAAAGGGAGAGCAGTATGGAAAGCAGCCTGTTGAATTTACATATTGCCCAGGTTCCATTTTCCGTTCGATATTTTACAGTGTCACCAGTGTATTCAACTTGTATCATGTAATCTTCACTTGTAACACCGACTGAGTAATTTCAGCCCTGGTGCCTGAACCAAGCCGCTAACTGGGTAGTTAGTAGCAACGGCCGCAGAAGCGGGGCCCCGGAACCACAGGCCCGGTTTCCCCAAACTTTTGCGGCGTCAGATTCCGTACCTTGTAACAAGGGAACAAAGGCATCAAACTTTCCCGGCCTCTTTCATGTTCCCTTTCCTTCCAACAAATCTGTCAAAATGTAGTTCTCTCCACAAATCACCCTCTGGGCTCGCTATGGAGAAGATGGGAGGGGACGACAGCAGTAGCAGCACGGCCAGCGAAAGAGCGCTTGATGAGTCAGCGGTGCTGTCAGATGAGTCAGGCTTTTACGGTAACTACTACTAGCTTCCTCCAGATGGCTTCCGCGGTGTGACTGACTACCAAATCTCGGATCGAAAAAAGCAGGGGACGAGAATATGAAAGCTGAGTATGAATCGAGGGATTCAAAATTCGATCCTGCGGAGTTCTGGAAAGCGCAGCAAAGGTCTTTACAGTGGATAGCGGAGCAGAACCGAGAAGCGGCTGAGGCGAAAGCGGCGAGGGCACGATATCACCGCGACAGATTGGATGCAGCGCAGAAGATGGAGCACGCCGATAATGTTGACTCAGACCCTCCGCACCCAAGAGATGTTCCTTTGGATAGAGATACCATGGACGTCGACCTTCCTCCCTTACGCCAAGAACCTTCGCTATCACCAGCACAAGAACTCCACAACCCGTACGAAGGCGACTCGATGGCCAACAATTGCACGAACCTCTCCCCACCTTTCTCTCCCGCCTCCCACCCTCCACCACACCCCTCACCACCGGTCCCTGGATCCGGATCGCCAATCCGCACCACCACCACGCCCACCGCCAAGCCCGAGGCAAACACGACATCGCGGGCCTGAAACAAGAAGGACACCGGCTACTACAGAATTTCTCTGCCCAGCGTCGGGTACGATCACGCGCATGATGAAACCGGCGAGAGATCTGCTCGAGGAGGACATCGTCAAGCTTGCGCGCGCCAAGAATGTCAAGGAGGGGAAGTGGATGCTCTTTCCCTCGCCTAAGCATGTGGATGGGGTGTGGGCTAAAGTTGCGAGGGCGACGTGGGAGGGGGAGCTGGGGGTGGGTGCTAAGGTTGCGACGAAGAATGAGGATGATGATGACGAGAGGTCGGAGAAGAGTCGGTTGGTCTGTGTGTATACGCGGGATGTTGAGGATCGCGTGGATGTGGAGAGGGTGCTACAGAAGCTGGTGGGGATGGGGTTGGTGGGTGGTGAGCAGGGCATCTTTTATAAATGTGATGCTTACACGTATCTGGATGTTATGGGTGGGAATGAGTGGAAGTTGAAGGCGAGCATGTATGGGAGTAGGGAGATGTTGAAGAAGGGATGAGCAAACCGAAAGGGATATGTCGGATGTTGCTGGTTGTTCAGGTCATCATCACCTTTGGTCATCTAACTGCGTGCATGGGCATGCGTTGTTCGAAATATCTGATCAGCAGCACTTGGCGAGCTACCCTGGGAGAAGATGGGATGGAGAGGAAGCGGCAATGGGAGTAGTCGCTAACTCGCGTGTCCAATACTGCTTTTCCCGGGCGTGTTAGAGATACCCTTGCCTTGTCGCACTGCACTGCAGGCGTTCCGCTCTGACAATCTCGAAGCGGTAGTTGCTTCAAAAAGAAAGCTGATAAATAACCCTGTCTTCTCATTGAGATGAAATCATCCTGCCTGGAATGGAGTCGCAGGTGGCTGACCTCCCACGACGACAAACAAATAAAGCCATGCCATCTAAAGGCAGTGCGTATGGCTCGGATGGAGTGCTTCGACGAACAGACTTGGTTTTTATAAGTTAGGAGATACATGTGCACACCGATCAGTTGCAATTTAAAGTTACCCGTTTGGGTCGGTGGATTTCTGGCAGGGCAATCCACTCGATTCATGTGTCCCCGTTTAGGTGCTCCTCGATATCTGCATTTCCTTAGTGGAACCTCCCAGCACCAATGTGTATGCTATGGAGCAGGAAAAGCCGACATTGAATTGGGGAGCAGTGGCACCGAGTGTCTGCATCTAAATTAGATAAGCAGCTGATAAGTATTGTACGTGCGGTCTCTGCATGAATTTGATCAGGGACCCGTAACAGCTTCTACCCTGAGCTAACGACTTGCTGCCCCCAACCGCCGAAATACATGCCGCCGGCCGCACACTCTGGATCTTGTTCCTCGTTCTGTGAACTCTTCTCCCATGCCCCGTCCCAGCACACTTTATCATAGGACTCCTCTACGCTTCGGCCCATCTCTTCCCGAAACTGTCTTGGTAGGCCTTCCAATTCTTCCACCTTGCCTTCGTCAATCTTGCTTTGTAGGATGGCCGCCATCATTAATGATTCCTGGATGCCCAAGCTATGACCAATATGTCTCAACCTTCCCAGTACATAGAGCCGCATGGATTGTGGGACGCCGAGTGTACTTCCAGCAAGATAGATGGCCGGCAGAGAGAAGTATGCCCATACCGCTGGGGCCGGACTGCTGAGTTGTTCGTCGTAGCGCTTGTCGTGCCCAAGGAGGTAGGGCACGCTGGCGCAGATGTCGAAGGCTGTTTCACAGATGATGGCAAGGGATCTGGATCGTTGAGACTGGGGGTCTAGCGTTGTGATGATGGGTTCAGGCTGGGCCAGCATCTCGTCTATCTGGGCGAGAATGGCTTCTTGTATGAAGATGCGTGTTGCGCGCTGAACGTTCCACACCCCTGCAATCCAGTGGGTATGGTACACAGCGTAGGCATCGTCATAGATGATGCTTGGTTTGGTCGAGTCGAAGACAATGGTATAGTCCCATTGGCTAGAACGTTCGGCGCCCCAGTTCACGACGGCGTCGTCGAGCTCGAGTAGCGAGGCAATGTTCGTGTACGGGTCGGTAAGGGAGCCATCCCTGATGGAAGCGCGGAGCTCGCAAAGCCGGTAAATAGAGTCGGCGAGATCATTTACTATGCTGCAGGAGGAGTTGGGAGTTCGGGGAAGTCGGCGACCAAGTTCGAGGATGATTGGTGGGACACGTACTTCGCGCTGATAGCAGCTTTTGAGCTTGTAGAGTTGGTAAGTAGCTAGTCTATGCTTTGATGTGCAGAGGTAAAGAACGCATGACTTACAATTTGTGACCGAGCTTGAATAAAGACTGCAGAGCCAAACTCGGAATCCAGCATATCTACCCCACGCAGGTTTAGTAGGGCAATGCTGCCGTTAATGTGATTTGTCCAGGCCTTCATCGACATGGACGATGAGCAGGTCATAACCTATGGGTCTGTATAAGTCATGTGAAATCAACGTGACGGTTCATGAAGCGAACCTCAAAGAATCCGAGAAGTCCAACTGCGGTCATTGTGCGATCTTGCTTGCATTGGGCAGGATCTTGGAGATGGCTCTTGGTCATGCGCAACGCCAGGGCATACTGACGGCGTGCATTGGCCATCAATATCGGATTGCTCCTCCGGACCGATAATGCTGCCAGGCCGACCGCTTCCATGGCAACTTGCAGAGTCTTGCTCTGGGTCGTCTTCCAAGAAAGCAAGTTCTGCATATGGCCGGAGCATAAATCCGGATCGCTTGTAACATAGTTGGCAAGGAAGTATTGAATGCCTTGAGTTTCGACCGAGGGTCCTGGCGCACCGGGAAGAGATGATCCCTTAAATGAGCAAATTGAAGATTTATTGCGAAGCGATGTTAGACAGAGTCCATCAAAGTCGGAAGAGCTGCCAGAGGACGCTTCAGATGAGTCACTAGGATTTACCGATCCATGTGCTCGCCGTCGCAGCTTAAGGACCTCCTTAACTTGAGCTTTATGGGCCACTTCGTTACTCTCGTCGCAGAATCTGAGGGCCAGCTCTTCACGGTATCCCGGACACAGACGGCCGTCTCTGGACTTGAGACATTGGGAGCACGCCGGCCGAATTTGATCACACTACAATCTCGTTACATCTCCGCCAATCTGCTCATTCGGGCATACTCACTCTGATCTTTTTCCTGCGACATTCCCCACATCCTTTGCTTGGTTTCCCCCTGAAGACCATGGAGATTTTGCTAAATTGCCAGGCTGTCCTGCTGGATCACCTCAATGGTGAGTGTCGAGAACGACTCCTGGTTTACATGGGCATACATAACACGAGGGTCGTGACCCTTCAACTCCTTCACGGCTTTATGAACTTTCTGCGAGTCGGAATTCAGATCGAGTGGCTTACATCTGGGAGGCACTCGGTATTACTACGTACTCGAGTAGAGCAGTGGGCTGATACGTACCCGTCCAGTCTAACTATAACCGGTAGAATTCACGGGCGCCACATGGTCACGGCTAGAAAAGAAGGACGTTGATTCGTTCACCATGTTTCGCTTGCAGACGAAGCGTTGTAACGTCTCTCAGCCGCACTTGGCATTGAACTGACTTCTTCACGGGTACTCCAAACCCTCCGAAGCGCAAATGCACCCGTGGAACAGCGAACGGACTGAATACAGAAGCTGAGGTCGCAGTCTAGCTCCACACTACTGAGTGTCAAGACAGAGAACAACATTCCATGAATGCTGCCCTGCCAAAATGCTAAGCCTGCTCCGTCATAAAGCTAATGTCGTGGAACGCCTAGTTTCCGTTTTGGGGTATCATTTTATCGTGTCTTCTTCGACACGCAACTACCATCGTTCGATCAATCAACCACGTCCCTCCCATTATGCACCAATATACCACACCTCAACCCCAAGTACATCAAATTTGTGTCCCTCTTCGCTCAGAGCTTCGTTCCCAAACGTCGGGCACGGATCGCTGATGCCGTGTTCAAGTTGATCATCCAGCCAAAGCCCATAATGACCGTCCCCACCACCGACGCTGAGGTACCCGCTTTCGCAATAGATCATGAAATCATTGATGCCGCTGTAGGGAAAGGCTTTGAAGCGAATTCGGTCGGGAGTGCTTGTGCCGGATTGTTCTTCAGCCGGCAGCTGGAGAAGGAGATCTCCGTTGTGTGTAGTTTGGGGTTTTGGTGAATGGTCACCTCGCAGAATAGTGGTTCGTTGTAGGTTGGTGGTGTCTGCGCTGGGTGGCGGAGGGAGGCCAGCTAGCTGCAGAAGGTCTTCAGATGGAGGCTCGCCATTACTGTTGCCATTGAGGCCGGAATGGAGAAAACGGACAGAGGAGAGAATACTGGCTTTCCAGAGGAAGCATTCGCCAGTGCCGAAGTAATGGAGGGAAGGTTTTGGAGGGTCTGTAAGGTACGCGCCGAATATTGCGCCATTGCTGGCTGACGCGGAGTCGCGGATTACAACTACGTAGCCGGCGCGCTGACTACGGGCAGCTGCGCGTTGACAGCAACTGTACAGTGTGTGTAAAGATGCTCCATGTGCTTCGAGGCTGTATGCCAGACGCCAATTGTCTACCAGCTGGAGGCGTGGTGGAACGAGGAGCCGTATCTCTTCGGCAAGTGAACGGGTGAGTAGTAAACGTGAGGGAGGGCCTGTGGATCTTAGAGTGAGTGGGGTGAGGGGCGGAGGAGTGAAAGGCGATGCTGTGCGTTTCGGTGGTGTGTAATATCCCGAGGATGATACTGGCGCGTCGAGTAGTCTTGATACCGATTGGTCTGGTGGCTCAGTCATCCGCCGGTAAAGACTAGAAACGACGTGCTTGACAGGGTATGCGAGGTATGCAGCTGAATTCGGATTGTGCGGATTCGATGCCAAAGTTGGCTCGGCTGGGCGGGTATTGTGTCTGCCATGCTCATCACTGGGCGGCTCCATGTCTTCAGGTTTCCTCTATGTTGTGGGAGGAAACTCATCGAGAGCATCACAAGAAGACGTCGTCCAGTATTCTCGGCAAAGTTTGGAAAGTCACTCCACTGTTGCATGGCCATGATTTGGCCGTACGGAATGCCAAGCAAAGGATAATCTGGCCCCACTGCGTAATGTTCAGGTAACTGCTATTGATGGTTGGGGACCCCGTGGCTGGGGATGGCGCCGCCTCTGTACTAGTACTAACGGCTGGCTCGCCCACACCCGAGGCTCAAAGGACGCGGGAGTCCGACCTCACCCGACACGTGTTACCACCTTACGTAGTACACGTCAACAACAAGCCTCGAAAATCACCATCACCCTACAAAGCATCTGCAACGTTTGATTTGACTGTGCAGCATTTGCTACGGGCTGTCTAGAAGTACTGGAAGATATGTCGAATATTAGCTAGAGAATCAATTATGAGCGGGACAATCTGCAACATCAAGAATCTCCTTCTACAAGGCACATTCACAATACGGGCCGAATACTGGTGGGTTAGCCGAGGCGGAGAATCAGTCTACCACTGTGACACAAGGAATGATGCGTAGGCAACAGTGGACGCACAGGCAACGTTTTGGACAATTGGAGCGACTTGTCGTCCAAGCAGTACGTGGTACATGTACTGCCAAATCCTTGGCGGCGCTGCGTGTCACATGACCCGCGCTCGTGCCACTCCGCACAGTAGTTAGCCTCTCCTCCTTCTGAGATAGACTCTGCAGGTAGATAGAATTCAGATCATCCACTTCATCAATAAACAGAAAAATCTTAAAGCAAGTGACTAAGCTCTAGATATCAGGCTTGACTGAAACTTTAATAGAATAAAGTGAACAGTTATAGCCGAGTCCCAATTAGACCAGAACTAGAACTTGCCAACTCGTCATTTAGCATGTGTTCCGTCTCGCTCCAGTCTCAGCCAAAGTCAGAGCAGCGCTTGCTCGGGTCTGGAAATGGAAAGCGCACCTGGTGAGATCAATTCTGGTGGCGGTCGGTATGTAACAAAGGTGTTCGCTCCTGGCGCGATGGGCTATCAGGCCACTCAAATCCTGATTCATTCACCGAATTCGGAGAGACCCATCGAAATCCTTCCAATCTTCTATCAACGGCATGACGATTGTTTCAAGAACCGATTGTTGGAATTCGTTGTCTTCAAGAGTCGGCTCCCGAAAATCGATGGGCCAGAACAAACACCTTCGGACCACGTCACCGTACCTGGGACCACTATCGCTATAGACGTAATCTAGAGCAGTTTTTAGATTCTTCATTGTCTCTTTCGAGTCCATCTCCTCTGCCTTCTCCAAATCTGCCCACGTCTGCCCAAGGCTGAGTTCCAACAGTGTAAGACCAAGTGGGAAGAAGATCTCGTCATGGATGAGATGAACCGCAAATGGGGAGTGCGGGTCTGAACTCGTAAGCGCGTCATGTTTGTCCTTTTGTGGGACATCCCATGACAAGTATGGATGATGAACAGCATCCGGATTGGAGCCAGCTTTTAGGAGGAAGAAGATATCACAACTCCGCCAGTGCTTTTTTAGCCACGACCCATTCAGTTGCAGTACGCTGGACGCAAGTGATGCAGCGATGAAAAGTCGATCTCGACGGCTGAAGAAAATTGTGCCAGGAGGCCTCCGGCGGCCTATCTGTTTCCAAGAGGCCAAGAGCTTCTCGAGAGACTGTGGTTGAGCGTCTGCGCTTTCCCCGTCTCCAAGAACAAAAACGTCGTGACGATGGGCGATCGATGAGGCGTGATCATCCAACAAGAAACCAATGCATTTGCGAATCGAACAAGGAGTAGAATGCAATGCGGAGCACATGTCTGTGATTGGAGCAGCCAAAGTCGCAATCGAAACGGGAACTGGGACGTTGGTGGATGGGCCGCCAATGGCAAATCTGACACCTTTCTTGATCGTGTCAGCTGCAAGAGAATTAGGCGAGCCCTTGATGTCTGAACAAGGGGCATTATGACCTTGAGAGATTTGACCTTTTGAGATGGAGACTGATCCTGTAGTGGAGTTTGAGGAAACGTCTTGGGCACTTGCAGCTTCGGCAGGCTCAATCTCCACCTCTTGCCACTTCCAGACAGCTGGAATGGTGCCTGGTACATTTCCAGCTTGATGCATGCAGTTCAGGAGGATACGAAACTTGAGCTTGTTACCGTCGACCCCTGCTGCATCCCAGGGCTGAGGCTCTAGACGAATATTGACTACGTGCGGGTGGCCGCAGTTCCATGGTTTTCTTCCGATTACAACATTGTGCAGGCTCCTAGCAGACCTCCTAATCTTTTTGAAGTCGGCAATGCGTTGACGGTGGACGCCGATTCGTCGTCTGCTTCGGACAGCTTCGAGATACCGATTCTGATGTGTGAACTCACGAAGATCTTTGTTTGCTTTGTCGATTTTGGCGAGGAGCTCTGCATAAACATTTTTCGACAGAACGGTCTTGAGTCTTTTGAGTTCGCGTCCCAGACTAGGCGTACTGTCCCAGGTCACCTAGATTCAGGTATTAGCATCCTAATCCAGAACACTGGTTATATGTGCATGGGCTTGGAGCCGGTGTAGGATTTAGGTTAAGCAGCAGCCCTCGCTAGCGAGCTTCAAAGACGTGGCCTACTCACACATCATAGTCTCGAGGATTGGTTCAGGTGTTCAGGAGAATGAACGGAACAATGGTAGAACAAGATGAGGTCTGACATACTTTTCCGCTTGCATCAATGCCGAGCTTCTTCTTGAGACATTCCAGCGCGCCTAGCATCGCGTAGATAGTAGCCATGTATGGCTCGTATGAATGATCTAGTCGTGCTCGAAGTCGTGCATCATACTCCGGCCTCTGCCATGCAGGACCTCCAGGGATATCAACGAGCAGTGCGAGCTCCTTGTCTGAATGCACGATTCCGTCCAAAAGTTCTTCCAAGGTGTCTAAGTACCATATCTGTTGCGTCTTGAGCAACCGCTTATAGTCGGCAAGTTCCCGTCGATACCTTCTCCACAACTTTATGGTCTCAACGCCCTCCACAAAGGTAGTGAGACCTTGGACAACGAGGGGAAACACGGCTAGCGTTACGCCAGCTATCTCGAAGCCTGACATGATCACTAGGATGGGCAACGGCGTTAATTTATAGTATGCAATCGACTTTCACTAACTTGCTAGCAGCCAGACAGAGCCTCTGTAATGAACCGATCAGACCTTGAGCGCTCTGCATTGCGGCAACCAAGCAAAAACCCAGGGCATCTCTTCAAAACCGAGAAGAGCCCTTGCGAACAATTGGTACGTGAGAGGGTTCAAAAGGATGTAAAGTCCAAGACCGTCAAATTTCCAATTCAGCTGAGACGCGGGGGTTGCGTAAGAAAGTTTTGGCCCCCATGAGGCTGATCGTACCACCTTGACCGTCGACCTCATCGATGCAAGACGGTCAAAAGATTGGCATCATTGTCTTGCCTTCTGAATAACTGGCACCGTCCGTGTTCTTGTGGTGTCACCTCTTCCAGATAACTTGATCGTTGCCTTTCTAACTTAGCGGTTGTTGCGTATCGCAGGAACTGGCTTCGTTGGCAAAAGCCTGCAGAGGAGCCGCCAGGGGCGCTGCTGTCCAGCACATCTCGTGGACCACTGACACTTCCTTTACTCCATACAATGGTTGACATGACACCAGAGCTGACTAGCGACGGCCACCGTGTTTTGCCGAGGCCATGGCGACTTCAATCGCTTCCAGTTTGATACCCTGTCTGCGCAATTTCAACAATCTTGTCGCCCGGGATGAGCTCAATGCCCACGAAGCTGAAGTTCCGAGGATAGCCTGGAATGACGAATTGGGCCGACTGCGCATATGGGCAGCCAACATCGGCGCCCACCAGACTGGACAATCATCCCTCGATTACCGCTTGAGAGACGCCTCTCATATCAGCAAGCAGATACTAAGTTTGCTTGGAGATCTGTGCTTTGCGTTGGACGAGGTCGGCCAAGTTTTATTAGATGGTCCGATCCCGGAGGAAATCGCAGACTCCGACGAAGATGATGAGACCGAGATCCAGCAGCTGTACAAGGGCATCTCAAACATCATTAAATGCCTCTACCAGATGTCGATGCTTATTCGCAAACCTGCCCGACATGATCGCCTGGTTCAATGTCGAACAGACGACGCCGCCGTCTTCCTGCCATACGATCGAGATCATGTTTACCATAAGTATCCACAGGCGGATAATGAAACAATCGAACGTCTTGCATTCGCCATCTCCAGAAGACGAGAAGATCTTCGGTACCGTGAGAGGCACCATTTGAAGCTCAGCCAGGGAATAGAATACGCTCAGAATGAGACCAGACAAGAAGGTAAATCTGTGGTCCTGTCTCAGACAATTGCAACCGATTTCAAGGAGACGCATATCGAGTTTGAGGACTCCGCCTCCAATTCCGGGTTATCTCAGACCTCCTATGCCCCATCCCTAGAGGGAGGTGGTGCAATTACTGTGCCGCCTCCTCCGAAGCAGTCTGTCAACGAACAACCATTCGAATGTCCCTACTGCTTTTTCATAATAACAATCAAGAATAGAAGGGCCTGGACTCGTCATGTTTTCAAAGACATCCTCCCGTATACATGTGTGTTCCCTGATTGCCAAGCGGCCAAGAAGATGTACGATAGTCGACACGAATGGTTCGATCACGAGTTGAAAGCTCACACCAAGAAGATATATTCTTCGGATTTGCCCTTGGAAATCGACTGCCCATTGTGCAAATCATCTATCAGGTCGGCGCGGCTCGAGCATCATCTTGCTAGACATCTTGAAGAGTTGGCTCTTTTTGCTATTCCACGAGGTGGTAATGAAGATGATGTAGACTCGGACCAGTCTGGGAACAGGTCAGATGATGGAAGGCTGGAAATTGGAGATCTGAGTAGCGAAAGCGAGGATCAGGATGAGCAAAAGAATGGAAAGCCAACCCTTGACGCAGAAGAGCAGCCGGTATTGAATGTGAGCCCAATAGTCGATAAGCGCCTCCTCTCTTCCTACCCGTCACTGATGAATTCTTTTGTTGCTAGGATGCCCTCAGCTATCTTGATCAGGTCAAACTCCGCTTCATCGATCATCCAGATGTCTATAATCGTTTCCTTGCCATCATGAAAGATTTCAAAAGCCAAGCGTGAGTTGACAGCCAAGCTGTAAGACTGACGCAGTATTGACATTGAGTGTAGCATTGACACGCCTGGAGTTATCGGGCGAGTCGCTAACCTTTTCTATGGACACCCAGACCTGTTGCAGGGATACAATGCCTTCCTTCCTCCAGGTTATAGGATTGAGTGTGGCACTGTTGATAGTCCTAATGCAATTAGGGTCACTACCCCTACTGGCACGGTGGCCAGTCATATACCCCCGTCAGGTCCATCTGACCATGATTTTTCCGCTATACCTGGGAAGCAGACATCTGGTCAGGGAGACGAGACCCCACTAAGTGAACATCATAGCTCCGGAGCACGATCCCCAAAATTCGCTCCAGAGGCGATTCCTCCGGCGCAAAGCATCAAAGTCCAGCTGTCCCAATTAGACTCCATGTCTCAAGGGGACGTCTTGAAGCGCTTCTTGGGACCAGCAGAGGCGGTTGAAGACGCCTCAGGAACCGATCCTGATGGCCTTACAGTGGAATCTGTTGCCGGCAGCCCATCAGAGGCCATGATTCAAACATTGCTGACGGCGGGAACCAAAAAGCTCCTTGATGACGAGCCGGAACATGGTAGCAGAGAGCTTGAGGAGCATGAAAATAGGCCAAATGAAATGCCAGCATGGACGAGTCAGTCTCAACTTGCGGACAACCAAATTGGCGGAAACCCTTCAATCGAAGATAACGAGGACCCGGAACGCCTGCTCCTGAGGCATAAGGGTCAGACGTATGAGTTGCAATTTCATCCACTTGCAATCACCAACGGAGGCCTCGCCATAGGCGATATCAGGAAATACGCAGCGGTAAAGCTAGGTGTGCAGTCGCAGAGAGTGAGGTTGTTCTATAAGGCGACGAAGCTGGCAGACGACACTGCCCCGGTGAAGGCATATGGGCTCAAGAAGGAGAGCGAAATTATGTGCGTCGTTACAGCAGATGACCATCAACGTGGGACCTCTATGTCATCCGGAGATGAGGGCAAGCATCCCCCCGACGCTGCTAAAGCCAAGGAAGAGGCAGAAGCGAAGCTCAAAGAGGCTGAAGCCAAATCAGCAGAGGCGGAAGCAGCGGCGGCGAAGGCGAAAGAAGAGGCAGAAGCTGCGGCGAAGGCTGATTATTACGACCCTGAGGTAGACGTGATACCCTCATATTCTGGCCTGGTGGCAGCGGGGATCCATTACAACCCCGAGCAATCTCCGCCGCCATATATCCCAACATCTCCGTCATCATCAGGATCAGTGTCGCCGGAGCCGGACACAATAACGAACGACCAAGAGGGCCATACCGAATCTCCTCGCCTCCCTGCCAAGAAGAAACCGAAGAGGAAAAAGAGAAGGAAGGGTCAAACTCGCCTATCGCAAGGTGACGCGGTACTGATCAGCTATCTAGACCCAAATCGTCCGGATATAGCGCGAGAGGTGGCTCAACACGCATTGAATTCTGCCTCTCAGTCGGAGGCTGAGGAAGACACAGAGAAGGACATGAGTGGAGATGGTGGCCGGAAACGAGCAATGCCGCATCATCACCGTGTGGCCGATGTCTTACCGTACGACTCGAGCAGTTCCGAAGAAGTCGATTATGAGACGCGCAAGGCATTAGAAAAATTAAATTTGATCTTTGAGGAGGAGAAGGCGGCCGATGAAGTCGATTATGAGACGCGCAAGGCATTAGAAAAATTAAAAATCTTTGAGGAGGAAAAGGCGGCTGAGGAGGCACAGAAGAAGTACATAGCAGATATGGAGCTCAAGAGGGCTAAAGAGCATTTGGAGAAGGCGGAGGCAGAGGAGAAGCGGAAAGCGCTCGAGAAGAAGGCGGTTGAGGAGTGGCAACGAGAACAAGACGCCAAGAAAGAGAGGGAGAAGAAAGAGAAGGAAGAGCTGGATAAGAAGGTCGAGCAACGACTGCGACAAGAGCTTGCGGACCGCAAATATACTCCTGCCGAGATCGAAGCCTTCTTGAAGTTTGAAAGTTAAAGATGCCACTAAGAGGGGAAGCTAATTAAGAAGGCCCTTGGGCGCCTTTGGAGTGATTTTTTGAGGTCTATTAACAGCTGTTATAGCCTGAGGTCGTGCCCCTCCGAATGTGTTAATATTCTCCTGGATTCAGTATACAGTTGAGCAGTAACATTAAAATCTCCGAGCTATTTCTCGTGGTTCTACGTCGGTAGCAAGCAACAAGGGCATTTCGTCGACGGTTGACTTCGAAAGGCGTAATTTGCTCATACCGAACTCAACACCAAGCGCCAAAAGTCAAGATAGAGCAAGATACAAGTGCTAGCGACGTCTATAAGCAATTTCAAGCAATTTCTACGCGTTTTTCGTACGTGGGGAGCTATTCCTATATCTCACCGCAATTCTGCCCTGCGGCACCAGCAAGTCGAGGGTAGCGCCAAGGATTCGCAAGAGTTTCGCAATGCACAGTAAGGACCAAAAATTTTAGCCAATTTATCGAGCTTGGTGATGATTTTCGATTAAAGAAGTAGCTAAGTCCTCTGACTTCTTAGCAACTCGTCCGGTTTCAGGTCCGGGCCGAGAAGAGTCAACCCGGACCGGCCCGAAGCCCGGACCAGAACCCTGACCTTTTCGCAGCCTAGTGAATGCGAAGCAGGGCGAAATTCGAAGCAGGGCGAAACTCGAAACAGGACGAAGTTTGAAGCAGGACGAACTCGAAACAGGGCGAACTCGAAACAGGGCGAATTCGAAGCAGGGCGAACTCGAAGCAGGGCGAACTCGAAGCAGGACGAAACTCGAAGTAGGGCGCCCTCGAAGTAGGGGGAACTCCAAATAGGGCAAATTTAAAGCAGAACGAAATCCGAGATCCAACGAATCTTGAATCGCGAGAAGATTTCGAGGTAAGACTATTTCTAAGGACACAGCTAGCTCGCTACTAGACAGAATATTAAATAATAGAGACAAGAAGAAAGGAAGTGGTGAACTCTATTTAATCAGAATGCCGATTCTTCAACTCACGATTTAAGTATACCATACATTTCAGCCAATCAATCAAGCTTAGCGGTGAGTGCGTATTAAAGAAGAGATACGTAATTTCTACGTCCATTTTCTACGCAACTAACAAATCCAACTTTTGATCGCCTTTTTGCCTGTCAGCGCAGTAATTTTTGGGTCGCGTCAAGATTTTGAAGTAGCTTGAGACTGCTTGCCCCCAACACTAGTTACAAAAAGGGTCGAAACCAGCCAAATCATGTATAGAATGGATACTCTGTAACATCTCATCGAAACCCACGATCCGTCTCAGATTTGATCAAAATCAGTACCTGGCTACCGTCTTGGTCACCTAGTTCCCACTGGCGGGTGCTTCAAATGTCGCCCACAATATGAACGCACTCTGAATGCCTCTGCATCCTATTCTTAAGGTATCTAAAGGTATCCCATGCGCCGTCGATCAAATGTGCCTTTTTAGCGTGCCAAGCATTTTGGGTCTTGGCATGCCTTTTTTCGTTTTTTTGATGAATCTCACCATTGAGGTCGATTTCTAACATGGATTTACGCAGATCGAAACGCATACCAAAGCCCAAGACTATATGGGAGGCAAAAGGAGCTCCTAGTGCAGCTAGCGATCCAAAAGTTACGAAGAATACTGCTCGAACAGAGCAACGAACAGCGCTCAAACCCATCGCCGCGGGGCCGCTTCCAAAAGCGCTTGAAATAGACGAAAATCAACTTCCTGAGCTCCCTAATTATTAGCTATTATCGATAGAATCATTGAATCAATAAATAGCTACACAGAAAACGCTCAAAATACGGATTTCGACAAAGAAGAAGATCTTAAATTCCTTTCTAGACCCTGGAAACTAGTTAATTTAACTAACATCTAGTGATATATTAGTTGTTTGCTTTATATAAAATATTATAGACTATCTAAACATAAAAAATATTAGAGCAAGTCAGGTTATTTAAGTATATTCTTAAGCCTAATAAGATATAAATAAATTTATTAATATTTTACGCTTTAAGAATATATAACTGCTCCTTATAAGGATTATAAAACCTTTGCTTAATAATTAGAGCTAATTAGTATTATTATTAAGCAAAATTATAAGGATAATTAGTAACTAAGCTCTTATTTAGTTATAAATAAGGCAATATTTATTTATAAAGGCTATAACTTTTATAAAGTTAAGCTGCTAAATAAGCTAATTAAAAAAGACTATAAGATTTAAGTACTTAATAATACTAAATATATATAACGTGGTTCACAAGCGTCTCGCGTATACAAGCGTCCTGCGCACTTTTCTTTCTTATCATAACCTTCTGACCATCGTACACAGTGTTACGACACGGATTGCTCGATGGCCCAAAGGGGCATTAGGGCTGAGGGCTAGGGCAGGCTTGGCGCCCTGCGCGTCATATCTCTATCCTCGCCTCCATAGCACTTAGATAGTCATCCATCTTCATACACACCCACTTGACATAGTCATACAGTTGCCTCCTATAGCTTCTTCGTGACTCTCCGCTATCTCTATAGCACCCTCACACCCTGTTGCACGGCCTTCCGTGTAACACACAGCCACAACACAAGAAAATCAATTATTCTCTACATCACTATCTTCCTCAGACGTCTCTTTAACCTCCTGACAAGTTCATACATTATAGTTAGTCTTGCTGTATCTTCCACAACGTTGTAAGCCTAACAACCTAGCCTGCGTAATACCCTCTTCTACTGACCTTCCACTTAACTACAGTCGTATAATCTCTTTTTGCTTAATTAAACTATATATATCCTTTATAGTAAGTGCACCTCTAGCTTATACACATGTCTTTTTAGCCCTCTAATGCTTTGTAAGGGCCTTATTAGCCTTATAAAGCATATAGACCTTCTTATATAAAAGGGTTATTTGATAAGTAATTAGCTCTATACCCTTTACTAATTACTTAATAGCTAAAAAAATACTATTTAGAGAGCTTCTTTAATATCTAATAATATAATTTTATATATACTTTAATTATAAAATAATATTATTAGAATTATATAATATCTAAAGAACTTATAAGTTAGCTTAAGAGGGAAGAGGTTTAATTAGTATTAATATTTGTAGCTTAATATCAAGCTTAGATAAGATAGCCTAAAAGTTATATAATATAAGGCTAGTATCGTAAAAGCTAGCTTTAATATTTTTAGTTATTATTATATTAAAGTAAATAGCTTTAAAGATAAAAAGAAACTTAGTCTCCTTAAGTTCTTTACTATATAATTACTTTAAGACACTAAAATAACTAATATCTAATAATTAAGTAAGATAAGAAGAGTATATAAGAAGATAAAGAGTAATAATATTTTTCTTTTTATAAAATTCTTTAAACTAAATAAATAAATAACTCTTATAATTATTTAAGATAATAATATTAAGATTTTTAGAGGTCTTTAACTTAGGATAAGTAAATTTTTAGTTAGAAAAGAAGATAAACCTAATTCTTAGTTAAGATATAAACTATTATAGTTATTTATACTTAGTTATACTCACTTATAGCATATATAGACGTAATGTAAGTAGAAGTGAAGATATAGACTCTAATAAGGCCAGGGGGCGCGGGCTCCGCTCCTCTGACTAATAGGAACCTTTAATACTAAAGAATCTACTCTTAGCTATTATCAAAGAGATATAACTAGTTATAAGTGGAAGCGAAGAGACAATAAGAAGAGGGATCAGTATAAGAGAGATGGAAACCTTAACCTTAGAAAAATAGAACACAAAACTTTAAGTAGCCTATAACGTCTATTAAACGCGCTAAAAACAATGCTATTAAGAATCCTTATAAATACTAAGGATATTATAAAATAAGTTTATACAAAGCTATAACTAGCTATAACTAGCTAGAGCTAAGTTGTTATATCTTCTCTACCCTTATTACCTCTTATTATATATGTAATTAATTAGTTATAAATAATTAAAACTAAATATAAGAAACTAAAGATATTTATTAAAAATTAATAGGAAAAGGAGAATGTTAAAAAAAGAAGTATATAAGATATAATAATAGCTATTAAGTCTAAAGAACTAAAAGAGGCTATAAAAGAGGTTATTATAGCAAGACGCCTCTCTAGCAGAGATCTTTTAGTATCTACTCTTACTAAATCTTTAAGGATTGCCCTTAAGAAAAGAATAAAGACTAGTTATAAGTAATTACATCTTCTGTTAAAGTTTTTAGCATTACTTTCTTTATTTTTATATATAGAGTAAGAGTTTAAAGAGTAAATATAAATAACTAAGTATAAATAATTATAGAGATCTATAAAGATAATTAATAACTATACTTAGACCTTAAAATCTTATAAATAATATAGCTTAAAAAGGCACTTTTAGATAAGAAGTAATATTATATATATAAAAAACGCGTCTTAAGCTTAGAGCAGCGTTATACAAAGTTATATAGCTACTACTTACTAATAGGCTTTACATAACACGTCTTATATAGAAGGTTAGTCATATCTTGTACATAATTAATTTAGGGTAGAAATCCTTATAAGTCTAGATTAAGGATATATTATATAAGCGTCTCTTCTTTAATCAGAGTTAAATTATGTTAGGCATTACATTCTTTAGCCTTTAGGGTATCCCTTATAAGCCTGAATACATCTAAAGGTGTCTCCTTCCTATTTGGGACTAGTACTTTTTGCTTTTAAAAGGCTAATTATTATAGCTATAAGACTATAAATAGTATCATTTAAAAGCTAGAAGAATTAGTTTTCGAATAATACTATTTATAGTCTTATAGCTATAATAATTAGCCTTTTAAAAGCAAAAAGTACTAGTCCCAAATAGGAAGGAGACACCTTTAGATGTATTCGGGCTCACAAGGGATAGCCCTTTATTTAATTGCAGAGGGTACTTTAAGGAATATTATATGTCTTTGTAATATCTTAGATTAATATTTCTTAGTGTATATAAATAGCCTAGATAGCAAGGAGAATTCTAGCTTCTTAAGATTAAGAATTCATAGTATTATTATATTATGACTATATATAATAGTTAAAACATTATAATAAGGAAGAAAAGTACGCAGGACACTTATATATATAAGACGCTTATAAACTACATTATAACTAGTTATAATATAGTTGACTTAATAAATCTAAAGCTATTCCTTAAGAAGGCATAAAAGTTAATTAAGTTACTAAAAAAGAGCTTATAAAGCTTAATATAATATATCTTATACTAATATTTGCCTTTATTATTTGTCTTATATAATATTTATATTAAATATATTTAAGGCATGTTTTTTGCTTCTTTTTAGATAACTTGTTTTTAAATATTAATATTATATAAGTACTTCTTACTTTATATATTTGCTATACTAGTACTACTTATAGAAATGCTTAAGGAATCTTTACATAAATCTTAAAACTAAAAGAATATAACTATAACCTTATTTAGAATTCTATATTTATAAAAGTTATTAATAATATGCTTATTTTTTTATAATAAGATAATAATACTATAATAGGTTATA
>NW_006916082.1:49916-113713 GCF_000464535.1 Endocarpon pusillum Z07020
ACAGCTAGGAGAAAAGGGGTAAGGAGAGAGAGTAATAGATTGTCAGGTGGCAGAGAGAGGAGGAAGGGCAAAGATTCGAGTTTTTCGATCATGCTGAGAAGGCTAGCTTTTTGTGTTCTGTCGTTAGAGAAAGCAGGAGGGGAGTAGAGAGGAGTAGAGGGCTGCAGGATTTGGGAAGATTGCTTATTATCAGAGGGCAGGCAGTTCGCTTGCAAAGAGGGCGTGATTTAGGTGAGCGGTAAATCAAGCATAATGTATATATCCTATATTATTAATAATTATAATTATTATATAAATAATATTAATTAAAGTAATTAATTATAAAAGAACTTTATAGCTTATTAATTATATAAATATTATGTTTAACGTTCTTTATAATATTATATTCTTAATATCTATATAATTAATAATTATTTAATCTAGAAGAAGAATATTATAAATATTTCTAAAAGAGGCAATATAACAGATACTTCTAAAAGAGGACAACGCCCTTTTCAGAAAGCGCTTATTAATGCCTTACTCAAAACACCCTATTTAAAGCCTACTAGGAGTAGGAGAGAGTACAAGTTCCCTTTATTAAATCGAGATACACAGGATCATCACTAGCAAGCATTTCCCAAGCGAGGACTCTATGTATAGTGTTGAAAAGGTGCTCAGGAGTCAAAATCAAAGAATATTAATACAAGGAGGCTGATTTTGGCTGAAATCGTCAATTCTAACGCCCCTTCGCGTTTAATAAGGTCATACAGAGGCTGTATAGCATGTAACGTACATCTCTGCGTTAAAGGAGCCTGCTTTGAGCAGTATCATAGTCAATAATAACCCAAATAACTGCTTGCTGTTGCTTTCTACTCAATTTTGGTAGTGCCAAGGTATTTTGGCGCTAAAAAGGCACATTTAATCGACGGCGCATGAGATAGAAGATAGCTGGATAAGCAGACGCTGGCTTTGTATTTATCACGCAAGAAACATTCTAAGTACTCTCTTAGTCTCAAAGTACAAATTGTGGTATAGCTCAACCTCTATCTAATCACAGCAACAACTCCATACAGCATGCCGCCTAAAGAAAAACGGACCTTTTATCTATATGAGAGAGGCTACAAGCCTGAAGAATTAGGGCTGGGCCATCTAGTCCTCGAAAACTATGCCTCGCCAACCCACGTACCCCACTGCCGAATCCCTCCTCTAAGGTAAAATAGCCATGCCTGAGACTTTATTTCTAGAGATATTAATAAAAAAATTATAGTAATAGCGAGCTTGCTAACTGGGTTAGTACGTCGCTTTATAGCGGAACATTTAGTAAAAATAAGGGCTTGAGTCTTAAGGGCAACACTGAGTTTGCTGGGCTAGGCAATGTAGGAGGTGGATATGCATTCGAAGAGAGCAAGTGCATCCAGTCCGACAAAGGTTGTAGACTGGAATTAAAAGAGTAACATACCAACGACTTACCTTTTATTGCTACAGGGTATGAATTAAGCTGACTACAGTTATATATTAGTCCCCAACGATTTTTTCAAGAGAAGATACTTTCTAGCGTTGATGTCAAGGAAAAGCTGAGGTTATGGCTTACAGTATCCCGTTCTGAGCACTTCTGGATGCAGATAAAACTGAGAGCGGAACCAAAGATCTGGTGCCTGACCGGTCTTATCGAACTGAACGATGTCACGGTGTTGACCGTCACCAAGACCAACCCTTCCGCCAGCGCGGGTGTCTCCTCAGAGCTGGGGTCCATGATGGGCTTGCCTGTCAGTTGCTCTTTCAACTTCGACAAGAACTACGCCGTCACCTGCAGCTCCAAGACACCCGGAAAGATGGTATGGGCCGCCCAGTACCAGCTCGTCAAGGTGAAACCGGTGGTCAAGGATTCCACGCCAGGATCGCAGACCGCGATCAACTACTTGGACATGTACCCCGACTACACCTACTCCGAGGGCCGGCGGGGGCTGTTCCAAGCAATGAACGACAAAAGGGACCATAAAATGGACGATAAGGAGGAAGGGTTCGAGCTCGAATTAGCAGATGTGGCTAATCAAAAAGGTGGCAAGGTAGAAAGAGCAGTGGATGAGAAGTACTGGAAGGTGTACTACGCTGTAGAAGAAAAAATGAAGAGTGCTTTACAGGCAAATGAAAGGCAGCGCCAGGTGCAGCGTTCGCAAAGTGCAGTACGCAACCAAAACCGTTGTACAACAGTCACAACGCAATCAAGGGTCACTGTACAACGCAATTAACGCAACAGCGACCTCTGTGGTTGTGACAGTAGTACAACCGGATATATATAGCGCTGGCGCTATTATTATTGTGGTTGAGAAATGGTTGGCAGACTATTTTCAGTGTGATTGATAGATGATTAACACACTAAAATTGAGTAGATTTTGTTTATTTTTATCCTAATTATACTCTGTAAGCTTATTAATTAGTTAATATTATAGCTGCGAAGACAGCTAGATATAAGAGTGGCTTCCGGACAAGTGATATAATAGATATAGTAAGTAAAGACAAGTTGCTAGCAAATCTAGCAACTTGATGCCTTTTTAGTGTAACTATAATATAGTCTCTTTACTTTGTATTATTTAGTTATTATATTATGCTAGATTTACTTAATAAGTTGTGAGTTTAATTCTAAGATAAATTAATAAAGACTTCTTAACTAAAATCTTTAAGTTAAAGTAAATTATATTTTATTATACGCCTGTTATACATTATATAGCAAGGCTAACATAGCCTATTAAGATAGTTAATATTGTTACGAATCCTCCCGCGACCTACGCCAAGGACCATATTCCCTGTGGCACTGACCATGGCTCACAGAGCTCATCTCGGACCCAGCTCCCCGCCGCTATTCTAGCTATCACTGACGACAGGTACCCACAGTTGTCTGTACCTGGCCTCAGCGAGATAAGGGGCACGGACATGTATATAGAGCGTTGTGTTCCCACTTTCGTTTCCTTTTCTTCACGCTTCGTCTTGTATATTAGGCCCAACCATAGCTCTCCTGACAAATATAGTAAATGCCTTTTAGCGCCCTTAAAGCATATTAGATTAGTATAACTACTTTCACTATAATATGATTCATAAGCAGCCTGCATATATAAGTAGCCTGCGCACCTTTCTTCTATATTATAATCTCTTGATTATTAGATGTAACTATAACACAATAACATAATAAACTCTTAATCCTAAGAAGTTAATTATACTTAGTATTCTAAAAAGTAATAGTCAAAGTGAGGTTTAAAGGGTTAATTAGGTAGAACAGAAAGTGTAATAAATAATACTAGAATGTCTTTAACTTAGATATAAGCTAATAATATAAGTTGACTACAAAGACTATAAAACTATCTGGGAAATAAGCGTACTTATATAGGCGAAGAGATTCATGCTTATAGCTGCTCACTTATAAGCGCCTGTAAGCGTTACTTATCAGTCCCTCCTTATAAATACCTTGCTCAAGGTTATCTCTGCATAAGCGTGTCCTTTCGCCAAGCCCCTTAGGCTTGGTTAGTTCTAGGGTCTCCTTACATAGGGTCTGTGTAGCCTCTAAGGCCTGTTAGTGCCTAGTGCGTTTACGTACTATAACAAATAAGTTATAAGACATAAAATTAAATACTACTAAACTCTTACTTATCTAGAATAAATACTTATATATAATAGCTAAGGCTTATAATTTATAATTATATTAATTTTTATTTAAAGAGCTTTTTTCTTATATATAAGGCGTATTTATAATACTATAATAAAACTAGTAATAATATATATAGTAGCTATCTAATATCTCTTTAATAAGCTATATAGTATAAAGACGAATACTACTAAACTCTTACTTATCTAGAATAAATACTTATATATAATAGCTAAGGCTTATAAAGTCATGTCTATCCTAGTTCTTAAAGTAAAGACTTACTCCTTACCTCTTTTATTATTATCTAATAATATTTAAATAGATTCTTATTACAGACTTATAATTATAAGTATAAGGTAACTTATCTACAAAAGCTATCTTTAGATTATTAAGAAGCTTGACTTATAACAGAGACGCCCTTATTACACTATTATAATACTAGGTACTAGAAAGTATAGCTGGCATAAATAACGCCTTCTTAAGCTTAATATAAAGACAAAGCTAAACTAAGCTTTAGAACACTTCTTACTATAGGAAAAACTCTTATAAGAAGCAGTTATGCTGCTTACAAAAGTATAATAATAATGCTAGTCTTATTACTAAATAGTTAAAGCGTCTTAGTTAAAGAACTAGTAATTATTATAAAGTACTTATTTAGTAATACTCTAGTAAGCCTTAAGCCTTATATAAAGTAAGAAAATTAGTAAGTAGAAATTAAGAATATATTAAGACCTAGCTAAGGCATAAAGCTTTCTTACTATATAGTTAAAAACTAAAAAAATAGACTTTATAGACTTCCTCTTTAAATAGAATATTCTAGACATCCCCTTACTATTCTGCAGGTGCGGTTAAAGAAGACAGACTGCCTAACACATAGTTATAGACTGCCCACTGCTCTCAGACAGACACAAGATGCTTGCCACTGCCAGTACAACAGATTACCGCTGTCTCCTTAACGATCTAAAGGCCCTCATATAACTCTTTTTATCTGTTGAAGTACCGCCTTGCAGGAGGATACTGTTCAACTGTTATGGTCCTGTCCTTGCCTCTTGTCTATCTAGATCTGGCGGTGCTGCCTTTTAAGTACATGGGTGAGCTTATTGATCAGGGGCAATAAGCGTGCGAGTAGGTTATAAGGAGTTCTTTTTTACACTGTGGCACATCCTGCAGTAGTAGCCAGCACCGTTGCATTTGAGAGCATTCGCTGGTGCTACAATCCTTTTTTGCAAGCCCTTCCTCCTAGCGACGTCCTTGCTAGCGCTGTGATGTGATTGAGTGGTGTCCATCTGTTGGTCATTGCTAGTAGTACGTAGTTCTAGCTTGACGCGCCACCCTTGGCTGAACCCCCCCTGCCGTGAGCCTATTCGCTTCCCACTGCTGTGTCCAGGTTCTACAATCTAGATCGAGAAGCCCATCGGCATGGCGCTAGGCCGCTTTGGGAAGTTGGCTGTACATGTACAGCCAATTTCCCCGGCGCTAGCCACAGGCTAGTAGTGCACCTGCGCCTGCCACTCGTATGCTCAACCCACGGCCGTATTAGCCGTAGGTATCTATCTAATAAACTTACCACCAAGCTTAATCAATTAGCTACAAAGTGCTATAAGCTTAAAAATGTGGGCCGCAGGAATCATCTTTTTGATTAGATAAAGTTCCGCTTTCCTGCCTCCTTGAGTTTACGGCGTAAAATAAGCAGTGCTTTAGGGTGCTAAGGCTGCAGAATTGTCGTGCGCCTGCCGTGCGCCTGCGGTGCAGGTGGCATACGCCAAGGATAGGAGCAATTGACGTACTTAGTACTACAAAAGGCGCCAAATGCACATAGATAGAATCTACACACTCTTTTACACATCCAGAACTTGGTTTTTTTGCTTTTTTGCGTCTTTTCTACGCCCATTTGTGTTAGGCCTTGGTCGTCTAACAAGAATCTTGCCAAGCTGTACCCCATGAAAGTCAGAATACGCACACAGACAGAGAGTGCGTATAGAATAATCTTCTATTCTTCTATTCTTCTACCCCTTTTCTTATTTAAAAAAGTTACATCTAGTATCATGTAAGCAGATTTCATAATTAACATGCGATTTCTCAATACCTCCAGTCCAGTCCTTAAGCACACCTCAGACGCCGCCGCATCAGCTATACTATCTAGCTATATTCCCGTCACTAAAGTAACAGACCTACACCACCAAAGGCTCTTCCACCAATTCTCAGCCATGCAACAGAAGCGTAGTCTCGCCGTTCGGTGTCATTCCTTGAATTTCACCTCTCTGACGCCTCGCAATCCACAGGAGCACTGCTTGGACAATCGCAAACACAGCGTTATCGACGGCTGCCCAACCAACCAGCTGATACCAGGTGACGCAACTCCGCAGTGGTGACATATTCCAGAACTCTGAGGTATCGTCATTCTCAGTGGCCAATAAAGCGCCACAACAGCGAAAACCACAGCCTGGATGGCTAACCCCATGATACTCAGCGCTCCCAGCGACGGCCGAGAGCGAGTTTCTCGTGCCTGTTCAAACAACGAGGCGAAGCCGATGACGGTGACAATCGGGTTGATAAACATGGTGTGCACACCAGAGAAGGTCGCGGAGAACCACCGACGGTCGTGTTCCGAGGAGTCGCCGGGGGCAGGGAGAAATGATTCGAAAACAACAGGAGCGAGGGAGATGAGCAGAAAGGAGATATAGACAGCCAAAACGGTGCGTTTCGGACCGGGGCGCTCTGGTGGGTAGCAGAGACACAGGATGAAACTTCAGGTTGTTAGAAATGGTTAGTGTTCCGTCCTTCAGGTATGGGCTGAGGACGGTTCAGTCACAAGACCTTTAAAGATGTGAACTTACAGTGCTGAGTGGCATATCCAAACAACGCCGAGTTGCCATAAGTTGAGCCAATCACCCACCGTTGGCGTGCTACCCACGATAGTGTCTGATACCTCGACATTGTCCACAATGTAATGTAGGCCAAGGGCACATTGCTCCGTGGCGGCGATGAGGTTGAACAAGACGTAGCTGAGGGAGATTCCAGAGCAATCCCTTCTCCACAGAATGTGATGGTATTGGGGAATGAAGGAGACAAGGCTCAGGAAGAGGAGGATGCTGCCGAGGGTTAGCGTGAGCCGAACTTGGGTGACCGCCAATGCTGCATTTGAGCAAGTGACACTAACGCTCCGATCAAGATGGTTGTGACACTCATTATGTAAGCGCAAGTGCAAGCTGGAGATGATAGAATGTTAGTAGTCTGGAGGGGAGTGGTTGAAAGCTCCCCAACCCTAATCTCTGTCCGTAGAATTCGTTTTATGTTTGCCGAAAGATTGTGGCTTTGACAGCGGTTAGAAACATGAAATTTGATTCCTTTGGATTGTTCGAGGTTCAGCAGGTTGTATTTGCATGGATTCATGGATGTCAGCAAAGATCGCTCTTCATCGCAAGAGTTGGAGGGCTTTCTCTCTGCTGAAACTATGATTTTCATAAAGGCAAAAGGAGGCAATGCAAGGATGAATACTCTCAATGATTCTGTATTGATTACGAAACACATGGACCACGTCTATTCAGAGATTGGTAAGTCACGAGCTGTCCAATTACACTTGGGTCACTTGACTGACCTTCCGCTCAAAGAGCAGGGCACCATAAACATATATCTCTCAATCTCTCAAGCCCTGAATTTGGTCCTGTTCCATTTCCGACTACGGACCACGGAGTTGTTTTGGGCAACGGCGCGACATGCTAGCATTACGTGCGCGGCGACGCTCTTTCGAATGACTGCATTAGCATTCATCTCAAGATGAGCAGTGACCCAGCAGCTGCAGAACCGGTATCATGCCTTGAACAGACATAAGCCACAGATACCTGCAACAGTGATGTACATCAGGGTCAATCGTTATGCCCACGTCGATTCACATCTCTCAAAGCCAATCTGAGCCGGTCTTGTGCTCTTTCTCTAGCGGCTAATATTTCGCTAGGCGTGTAAGGCTTCTCACCAGCAGCATCTTACCTCCTCCACCTATTTCTTAGTAGCGGCATTACGGTCCAGTATGAAATTTCAAGAGTACAGGTCGCACGGAATAACACTACGTTTATGGACCCTAGGGCTTTTTAGGAAGCGCCGTTACTACTTAAGTAGCCAGGTGTTGACCTTCTGAGAGGGCTTATTGGCCGCGTTTAATATGTGTAATCCCTGCGTTTCTGCTGCTTCTAATTGGTCAATTTCCGACGCAATTTCGCTTCTAATTTCGCTGTACGGTACAGCCAATTGTACATAGATCTACGCTCTCTACCCCCGTAGCTATCAATCAACTTGCTTCTCGACGCACTCTGCACAGCAGGTTGACACCAGGCTATCGAAGTGATTTAGGCGGGGCCTACATTATCAGATCACTTAATCCCCCAGTAGAGCATGCAGTGAAACCATCTAGTTAGGACGTCTATGAGTTATGTCGAAGATGATAGCGTACGATAGTCAAATCGTGGTTGTCCTGCTGCCCTAATAAGGTCCCTGGTCTGCAGTAGTTACGTCTCTAGTTACGGCTTTGAATGGCTTTGAATGGTTTTTTCATGCTACCCTTTCTTAAGACGGGTATATACGAATGACAGGATATGGCTGTAAGGTACTTGCATTGCAGCTGGGGAGACTTTCCACACGAAATGTCATCACACACAAAGTTAGTTACAGAGAATCGGTATGAAATGGGAAGCGCTAAATACGACATGGGCACCGATAGAAACCAAGAGAACAATGTGGCCTGTGAATCTGTTGGCTGTTATTTCACATCACTTGAACCATCGGTCGATCGACTCGATCCCTGCCAAAGCTGGCGCTAATTAGAGTCTTATCCAGACTAAAAGTATGTTGTAACCTGCACACTTACTAAGTACATACCTGACCGGGAAGAATCGAGCATGTCTGAATTTGTTCAAATTGCTGCGTTGTCATAAGCCCTGCAGTTTCAGCACATCCACATGTGTCTTCGTCTAAGATCCCTAACCTCTTCAGCGCAAGTACGGGCAGGCTGCAGACCACAGGCAGTCGCTGATGATTGGTTCTGCAACTTTGACTGCCGTACAAAGTCCAAGCTTCCCTGAAGATGCCAGACACCCTCATGCAGACAATTACACCAAAGACTACTGATATATGATCCGCAGAGCCGAGCTGCTCAACGGCGAGAGCCAATCATAAAAGCCGCAAATATGCCTTCCCGGCAAGAGTATTTGCCATTGTGCCAGTACGAATCCGAAGTGTCAGGATAGCCTTTCCTCCTACCACTCGGGTAGCCGTTAGTTAAGATCATTCGTCATGTGCGACGATACTGCAAATGCTTTCGTGCATAGCAGCTCTTGAAGCAGCTTATCAGCTGCTTCAGCTATTTGTAACCAGGTACAACGCTCAGGCACCCAAAGATTCCTTATTTTGTCCTTCTCGGTGAGCAGTGCAAAGTATTCGTACCCTTCGAGAGACTCTATGCAATCAGGGCGACTCTCTACAGCTCGTCCGTGCGTTTGAAGCAAGGAAGGCATAATAAGACATAAATGTACGTACATCTTGACATGAGCCCCTTGTAAACATGACGTCTTCGCCGCCTGTCTTCTGACGATCGATCTGCGCCAACGCAATTCCAGAACTCCACTTCCTTGTGGCAGGCGAATTACTCAAGATAAATTTCGGGGGAACGATGTTTATCCGAGTCCCAAGTTTTTCCACGAGCGGGTCCGAGCTGTTCGGATGGAAGCTCGAAGCGATCGTGGCCTGCTCTGAGCTTGAGTCGCCAGTAGAGTAGCCTATATAAGACTGCTACCAGCGGCCCCAGCTTCGAGCTCGAAGCTCAGTGTTTGTTCCAAAAGGTCTTCTGTTTCGTTCCCCTAAGACTAATCCGGCCTTCAGCTACGTACAGAAGTCGAAAATGGGGAAACTAATAATCACGGAGCTAGCCCTGGTACTTCTCATCTCTATTGGACTCGCAAATCGTCTGCAAGTTGACCTTGATATTCATCTTGGTGATGGTGATACTGTGGGAATTGACGAGAATTCGGGAGCCACTTCCATCCCCGAAGTGGCAGACCTTCCGACTGTGAACCTGCACTATGAGCGCCACAAGGCATCGCCTCCCATCAGGGTAAGAATTGATAAGATCATTACATGCTGGTTGAACCACTCATCATATCTAGTACGGTCAAAACTTTTACAATTTTAGCAACATCCCGTACGCTCAACAGCCAGTCAAAAAGCTTCGCTTCAAAAAAGCTGAACCACTCGAAGGGGTTGATGGCGAACTTCCAGAGAACGACGGCCAGAACACAGTTGTGTGTCCTCAGGAACAAGTCGGTTGGCTCCCATTCGCACAGGAATTTTTAGCAGACTACTTGGAAAGGAACAACGAGCTTGCCGAGAAATGGAGCCATCCGATCACTGCAGAGAATAATTACACTTGGTCCGACGAGCTTCCTCCAGTTCCGAACATGAGCGAAAGCTGTCTGACTCTTGATGTGATGGTTCCGAAACGAGTCTACAATAAACTTGAAAGCGGCGATGACATCCAACCCGGTAGGCTATAGAGCCGTGCTGTATGAACTGTTCAGTCCACTAAACTGTTCTTTAGTTCCGGTCCTAGTCTGGTTTTTTTGGCGGAGGATATATCTTTGGATCTAAACATCTTTTTGGAAGCCCGGCAGGATTATTTCATGAATCAAGATCGGCAGACAATGAGTCGGACTTTATTTTTGTATGTATAGTGCAGAAAGTTGTGGCCCGCTCATGCCCGTCTAACACTCTACTTCCAAGGTCTCGGTCAATTACCGACTCGGCGCCTTTGGCTTCTTAGCGGGCAAGAGCTTCGAAGACGCAGGCGGCTTTGAGAATGCCGGTTTTTCTGATCAAGTTGTTGCTCTGGACTGGGTCCAAAAGAATATTGGCCGTTTTGGCGGTGATCCTGGAGAGGTCACTGTAATGGGACAGTCTGCTGGTGCGAGTTCTATCTTGCACCACCTCGTTTCATATGGTGGGGACGAGAGTCCGCCTGGCTCTTCCAGCCCAGCCTTCAAGCGGGCTATCCTACAGAGTCCCCCATTCTTCCCGAATGTGAAGCGCTCTCAGATGGAAGACACTTACCAAAGCTTCCTCAGGGAAGCAAATGTGAAAGACTTTCAAGAACTTCAAAACGCGAGATCGGAAGACTTGATCCGAGCCAACAGGAAAACTACGTTTGAGTCCCCATACGGCCGGTTCAACTATGGAGCTGTGAAAGATGACAGCTTTGTGGCGGCGCCCCCTGCCTTGCTCCTGAAATATGGTCATTTTTGGTCTGCAAAGGATGTTATGGTCTCATATAACCGTGCCGAAGGGTTGCTCTTTACGCCGCCTTGGCTTCAGACCCAAGATACGCTCCGGAAACATGTCCGAGAAGCATATCCAGGGTTCCCTACACCGGAACTTGATTACGCTATGGAGCTTTATCCTATTGACAAAGAGGCAGCAGCGAAGCAACAGGTTGGGAACGCTTCATGGCTGATAGGCGACCTTGGCGTTGACTGTAATGCATATGCCGTTCGAAATGCATATCCTGGTGCTTTTGAATACCACTTCAACCTGTGGCCAGGTCTCCATGGCCGAGATACCAACTATACTGTAAGCGTTTACGCTCTCATCTCTGCATGCCATTATCATCATATCCATGTCTCCTTTTGACAGCACTTCTCCCTGCATCGCTGTTTGCCGTGTTGATACTTTTCTGGCCGTGGATAACGCTGACCGTCTACGCCTACCAGTTTGGCCCCCAAGACAAGCTCAATGTGAACCAAGCTCAAGGAGCACGAATGCGCCGCTACATCACATCCTTCGTCAAACATGGAGATCCGTCCGTAGCGATATTGAAGGCCGATCCGAGCTTTCATCCCTGGCGTAATGAAAAACAAGCCATGACGTTCGGCGAAGGAAAACCACTCTTCCTCCTCGACGACTTTTACGGCATGCGATCAGATACCCTCAACGCCACGAGATGCGACTTCTGGGGTTATGCTCCGTACTGGGCAGGCCCGGATGATGTGTACAGGAAAGGCATCGTCCAGCAACAGGACGGGGAATGGCATCAAGGATTGTGATGAAAATGGGCAAAAGTTGGTTGCCAAACGAAATAGGGCTTAATTGGAGCCGGAGGGGTTTCACGACAAACGGTGCGCCACCCATCGTTTCAAGAGGAAAGGGCAGTATTGCATCCGAGAGTTTGCCTATGCTAGGAGACGGGAGCTTCTCTCCACACCAACTGTAGCCATTCCTTAGTACCTCTACCTGAAATGCACGAAATTTGACAGGGATATACCACTACTGACAGCTCCTGAGTTGAACAAGCTTTGAGAATTGTAAAAGAAGCTTAACGTTCTACCAAACGACCTGGATTAGACTAACTCTATCTTCTGCCCGGCCTTCGCCGGACCTGGAACCACCTTTCAAACGCTGACTCCCCTTTACTCTTCAGCAAAGGGATCTGCTAGCTCCAAGTAATCCTGATCCCATCGGAAAGGGGCCCACTCTTGTCGAGGGGACGGGGGTGATCTCAAGAGCAGATCCAGATTCGGGGATGAGGGGGGGATACTTCTCGAGCAGCATGTCTCTCACGCCTTCTTTGCTAGTCGAGGCAGTGGTTGGCATCTTCGTCGTGGTGGTGGTCTCTTGTGGCTTGGTGTTCTTGGTGTTGGAGGACATTTTTGAGGGGTTGCAGAGGTGGATGAGATCTATGGAGGGGGTTGGTAATTGACATGTTTTTGAGTGTGGCGGGAGGGAGAACAGAGGAGGCAGTGCAGGCAATCAAGACAAAGGAATAATAACAAAGGGGAATATAATAGCACTTTGTAGCTTTATTGATTGTTCGCCAGGGGTGGTAAGATGGTAGGAAATTGCGCAACCTCGGAACAAATGAAATAAAGCCATTGTGTATCAAAGGCCTTTGTTCCCAGTATATTTGCAGATGCCCTTTTTCTTTCTGACAGACCGAGAGGTTTTGAATGAGTGGACAGAGGGAACATTAGGAACATGGATGTTGGATTCTGCACAGTGGCATTGTACGGTTCCTGGATAGGTAATAGCTAAAGTGAGTCTGCGCGAAGCACACTTGTTGGCAGAATGCACAGAAGCGGTAAATTGTAGTAGTACAGCAAAATGACGAGGAAGAGATGATGGGAATACTGGGAATTATCTCTGCGCTATGCAAGGAAGTATATATCTTGGTACATACGGAAACGGTAACCTCAGTCCTTTCCAGCCCTCTGATAGTGAATTTCCTCTACCGGGAGCTTTCTTCTATCTATTCCAAATCTTTGGGTTGCGGATTGAACACCTTAGCAGGGACCCGAATGAGGGAGGTCACGTTAGACACCAGAGATATATTGGACACCTTTCGTGCCATCAAAGGCGACTATCGTTTATGACTGGAACGTGTCTGTGAACATTAGCCCAAGTTGGTGCTCCACAAACATGATGGCCCAAATTTGGCTTCCAAGCCTCACTGCCAATGTCATCGAGGATCCGCAGCACCTCATAGCTTCAATGATGTTGTCGCTGACATTAATTGAGTGATGAGATGTTCAGTGTGTTGAAGATACGCTTGCACTCCGATGACATAGCAGCTAGACGAAGGATGAAAGCCGCTCGAGCTCATGAAAGAAAAGTCACGTGGCGACGTCTCCACAGATGCGGTATAGCGCTGGTAGGGTTCGTATCATGCTCCTTGTATTCATTGAAATAAGTTCGACAGGCCCTAGTGATAGTAAGGAGGGTTATAGGCAAAACCCCTTTCTTGGCTGTATACTGACGACTTCACCTTGCTCTTGCAAGAACTCACCGTCAATCCAGTTATGGATATAGCATTCCCCAATAAAGATGTAATGATCTTGACGCTTGCTAAGGAGAACAGCAACCGAGCAGTCATGAAGAAGGAATATTCTGTCTTCAACCTGTGCCTTTTCAGATACGAGGCCCGTCCTTACCACTGAAGCATCACCCAACGTCGTTACCCATCGCCTGTTCCAAGTTATAGCTTCTACCTGTTTCAGGAACTCAACCACACAAGAGTTGTTGCAGTTGTTGATTAGCTGTGATATATCGATATGAGATTCGCGACTAAGCTGGAGGCTCCGTTCGCAAGCCTGGCGATACCATGTTGGAGGGCTATGACCTTGAGGACATCGATTTCCAACCAATATACGCCAAAATGATTCTGGAAAGAATTTCGAGATCGGTTTGCAGTCCTCTGGACACAAGGTTTCATTTTCCATTTCAGCTTCGATCGACATATCCTTCCGTGAAATAGGCACAAGTCCACGTGTTGCACAAGCACCGAGTTCAGCTACCATATCAACTTCCATGCTCTAACGATGAGATATGGAGGCGAGAGCCATCTTAACCTTTCTCGACAGAATTTTCTCATCTCCTGAGCCTTCTTACTTCCTGCAGCCCGATATTGTGGTTTCCCAACGGCCCCAATGAGGCTCTCCGCCTGTTGGCGACCATTGACAGACTCTAAGTTTGTCTTAGCCGGGTCTCGGAGCAGTTGCACCCATGTAGGCACATCGGGTACATTGTCTTGAGGAGAAATCTTGGCCCAAGGTCTGCAAATAATATCTAACGATCCAGTGTTGAAAATTGTCAGATAGACAACATCTCGGCAAACATCCGAGAAGTCTTTTGAATAGTCTATAGGCAACGAATCACTATAGTCGTTGGCGTGATACAACGTATCCTTTGCCAATGAATCTAACGCGTACAGGATGTCACGGGTATCCGAGCTATAGAAGTCCGGCAAGATCGCAAGTAATTCCTCAGGCTGAGCATATAGTTCAGGATATTCCTTTTAGCATCCCAAGTGAACAGGCTGTTTGTGGCATATACCAAGCTTTGAGCTGCTCCAGCATGGAGATGCGCCCATTTAAGGGACATCGTCTCAGATTCCGTACGTGAGATGGAATGCTTGAATATCTCATTCCTGTACTTCTCAAAGAATTTCACTGCGTCGGCCAACTTTGACCATGGCACGCATCTGGTACCGCAAACTGTGGTTGCCGATCTTGCAACCCCTAACTCTTGAATTATCCATCTCCGACTGAGTAGGGCCTGCTGGTCAGTGACAAGAGGACATTCCACGAATCAAAACTAGCAGGGTCCTTAACAAGATTTTCGAGGTCCAGAATATTCGAGACTTTATCGACAAACACCATGGCTTGATCACTATCATCGGTTTGCGGTCCGAGCCAGACGCATACTCTTGTTGCCCTGCTGTAAACAAAATGCATATTTCTGACTTGAGCGTTTCGTTCGGTCACGTCGGACTGGGTGATGCAGATTGCATCGAACCACAAAATTCTCATCTTATCACCGTATCGTAAATGCCTCAATGCGGATTAAAGATTTTCAGTCACATCAAGTCTCGTACTAGTTGTCACGATCTTGTAGATCGGACTTGGGCCGCGGACCTTACAAGCTCGCCTGCGTCGCTGAATGCTAATAGGCCGTTCTCAGTCGTAGTTCCCCAGGCGTATGATAAGGCCTCATATTGAAGACCTGGCGGCGGTGATTGCGAATCCACATGTACTAGCTCGCATTTGATAGCTGCGGTGAAATCATAGGCAGGGTGTAGGATCAGGAGGCGAGTTGTGTTAGCTCCATAAAGTGGCGTGTATGTAAATTGAGGAGTTGATATTCCAAGAAGAAATTTTGGCCTTGCCACGAGGCAACTGAATTTGGTGACATTCCGGTTGGTTTGTCCCTTTCTCATTGTCTCAAACCAGTATCAATACAAGAATGTGATCGCTTGTAGACTGTCATACTTGAGATTTGGTTTTCGAAGACAGATAGAAGATGCGTTGTAAGGCGCCAAGCTGTATTAATTGATCAAACCATAGCGCGAGGTCAAACGACCGCTTAAAGACATCCACTTGCCTACGGGGAAAGGGAGCTGAAGGAAAGAAAGCAGCAACATAAGGATCAAAAATTTCGACGAAGCACCAATCTCCATTCACACCGGAAAGCAATCACAAGTAACTTACAGTCAAGAGTTGTGGGCCGCCTTGATATCGAGATGCAAGCTTAGTCGCGAGCTTTGGAATGATTAGTGTTATGGCTTGACCAATTCAGCCTACCTCGTATCCCTCCGCCTAAGCATTGAGTGGGGTCGTGGGTGAGGTAACAGAAAACGTGGCAATTCTGATAGGTCCTTTACAAAATCAGTGAAGCATTTTACATGATGTATCGCAGCAGCACCGACATCTTGTTTTTTTTTGTTGGCCCAGACGCAGCTCTTTCCCACTGTGCCAAATGTTGAATGAGGGTGTTACGGCCATTTTATTTGGAGTAGGTTAATCGTCATCTACTACGTAGAAGTATGTTGATACGAGTCGGATAGATTTCCCCGCTAGTAAGATAACGATTAAAGACCCTTTATTTTTCAGCCTTATTCCGTACTAGTAGTAAGGTGTATCGCGCCAAGCCCTCCTTGGCCTTGCGTCACTGTACTTGAGCTCTGCTTGCTATTCACTTCCAGGCCGCAGCTGACTGTGTACAAAGACATGCTGTTGCAGGATGCACTGAGACGACACATTATCTTTTCCTTCCAGGTCTCCTCTACACCTAGCTCGATACTCTCACAGTCTTAGATCAGTGATACCTGAATTACAAGGATCATCACAATGTTTATGCTCCGGAATGGTGGGTCTTCTCGCATCGTACTAGAACGGTGTGGTTGCACTATAGCTAATAGTGCAAAGTCAGCAAATATCTCTTCGGCGACACATCAAAGGAGGCCGTAATCGAGATCTCACAAGGCCAACTCTACGTTGTCAGACCACTATCACCGAAAGGCTATTCGGAGCTCATCTTCAAAGACGCTGCTGCCAGCATTCGACGCACAGGTCAAGATTTTCAGTATCAACTTGTGGTTCAGAGAGCCTACGAGGAGGGAGAAGAAGAGTTGGCAGACGAGGACGACGAGGACAGCGCAGCTGACAGACTAAGCGGTGACAAGGACGAGAAGATATTTCTCCTGGACCAGAGTCTTCATTTCCGGTCTGAGGTGCGTGAGGAAGGCGAGAAGGTACTTGCTTGGAGAGACCTTAGTGGAGACATTGGTGACCTCTACGAATTTGTGTGCGATTCTTCGGTGCCAGCAGATAAGGTTGCAACATTCGAACTGGCAGCCATTGAATGTCAATACGAGCGCAAGTACCGCAAAAGCGCACAGTCTGCAAGAGAAGAGGAGTTCAGGGAATTCTCATTTGCTGAGGAAGACGCAATACCGAACGCTAGCCCTACTACCAAAGACACTAATTTCGGTCCCACGTCTGCCGACTCTGCTGCACACATGGCCAAGGAGGTCAAATCGTCGAAAAAGAAGGTTGCAAACGTTTCAGCGCCTCGAGGAGCAGCGGCGACCGTGGCTCCTGCCTCTAGACCTGCTCAGTTAGGGGAAATCTTGGCAGAAGAGAATGCGGAGCTGCACCTATTCGATTTCGAAAGCGGCACATTCATTCTTCAAGACAGCTCTGTCACAGCTGCTGTTGTGGAAACCGGCCGATGGCAATACTGGCTGCAAATAAGAGGGAGCAAGAGAGACTGGTTGGGACAAGAGGTGATTGCAGACATCAACCCAGTCTTCAATTACGAATATCTTTCATTTATCTTCAATCATTATGGCCTGGATGGCGCAGCATACTCCTGGTTGTTGCGCTTTAAGGACCAAGAACGACTCGAAAAATTCCAGGAAGGCTTAATGCAGGCACTGTGGGAGCAGCTGAACGAGATGAAGTGGACCAAGATCAAGGACCAAGAAAGAGACTATGTGACGGAAGCATTCAACGATCTGACCATGGATGAGGCTCACCATGAGGACGAAGAAGATGAGCAGGAGGAAGAGGCTGTTGAAGATGAGGACGATGGCCAGAGGAGTGAAAACTACGACACTGACGAATCGGAAGACGATGTGGACGTGCATCCTGATGACGGAAATGTGAATTCCCAACTTGCTGTTGGGTATAAGCACGATAGGTCGTTCGTCGTCAGAGGCTCCAAGATTGGCGTCTTCAAACATACACCCAACAATAATCTGGAGTTCTCAACAAATATCTCGAAGGTTGAAACCCCAAAAGGCAGATTGTTCAGCCCCAAGAAAGTCATGCTACACGCAGAGGACTCAAACATGGTCTTACAGGATGAAGCCAACCCAAACTCACTTTATCGCATGGATTTAGAATATGGGAAAGTCGTCGATGAGTGGAAAATACACGACGACATACCAGTCAATACCTTTGCTCCTGAAACCAAATTCGCGCAGATGTCCGCCGCTCAACCATTCCTCGGACTTTCGCGCAATGCCCTGTACCGGATCGACCCACGTGTCACCGGCAACAAGCTTGTGGAAACTGATCTCAAACAATACGCCTCCAAAAACGACTTCTCCGCAGCCGCCACAACCGAAAAGGGCTACATTGCTGTGGCCTCCAACAAAGGTGACATCCGGCTGTTTGATAGGCTTGGCATCAATGCTAAAACCCATATTCCTGCTCTCGGCGAACCTATTATAGGCGTAGATACCAGTGCTGACGGCCGCTGGATCCTCGCTACATGCCGCACCTACCTTCTGTTAATCGATGCGCTTCAAAAGGATGGCAAGAACGAAGGCAAACTCGGCTTCGAGAAGAGCTTTGCCAAGGAATCAAAACCTCAACCACGACGTCTTGGCCTCCAACCGAGCCATGTAGCTCAATTTCAGCATGAGACCAAAACTCCCATCTCCTTCACGCCTGCCAAATTCAATACCGGCCTTGATGCGAGCGAAACGAGCATCATCACCGCCACTGGACCCTTCATCATAACATGGAATCTGAAGAAAGTCCTAGCGGGACGAAAAGATCCGTATACCATCAAGCGTTACGCCGAAGAGGTCAAGGCCGATAATTTCAAGTACGGCAGCGATAAGAACGTGATAGTGGCGTTGCCGAACGAGGTGAACATGGTGGCGAAGCAGACTTTCAAGAAGCCAACACGAGAGAGTATTGCTGGCCCAGGAGCTCTAAGTACGCCGCGGAGGAGTGCTGGAGCAAGGGTTTCTGGGCTAAGGAAGAGCGAGATCGTGAATAGTCCGTATTGAGGGATGAGAGCAACTTTCCGTCTGTTTTTGCTTGTGCGAGGACATTCGTTGGGCTCGAGCTGCGGTCATGGCTTCTCAGGTAGTGGACTGGCAAATGTGGAGACAAGTTGAAAGGAAAGAGCTGTCAGGCGATAAAGGACTTCATGGTTATGGATACTCACACCACTTGACTTCATTTTCGATTGCGGATACGAATCGCGGATACCCTACCCTTATTAATGGCGTGGCATAGTTACGCTGCTTTCACAATTGGCTGTTGGTGTCCTGAGTTTGGGAATGTAATCGAGCAGTTCAAGCTACCACGGGAGAACATTCGTCCGCCCGAGGGTAGACCTCACGCGGGTGGAATGGATGATAAGCTCTACGTACTCTATCACGCAATACTCGCTATGTCTGGTACCAACCGACTCCCAGCAGAAAAGGCCTTAACACCAGCGCTCCCAGATTCTAGTAGCAATGTCTGATCTAGACAGCCCTTCTGTTCCATGGCAGGACGACCCGATGGGGCTGCTTACTACGTACTACGTACTAGTCCGAAGCACGTGGCAGTTTAAGTGTGGACTGCATGTTTTAAACCAAGACCCTCGGCTGCGTCAAAAGTCAAACGACAAGTTGTCTCTGATAACATTGGATACTCTCAGGCACGATACGAGCTTGGGCCATGACTTCACGATCTGTAGGATTCTCGCCAAGAGACCGATGAGGGAAAAAAATCTCCGAGCGACCGATCGCCTCGATTGGCCCGATGTCAAAGTCTCCCGAAGATCGTGTAAAAACGTCCTCCAGATCGAGCTCTATCTTCACCAACCATGGATTCTAAGAGTCGTTCTGGCCACGGTCTAGAAGTAATGGAGCTCCAAAGGAGATCACGATCAATACCTTGCCATCAATTTCTGTCTGATGTCTCATCGGACGATGCTGTGCATGATTACTACTCCCTTCCCTTGCACTCCACGCTCCATCATAGTAGAAGCAGGTCGATTAGCCAGCATTTGACGACTGAGCCGGCTGTATTTTCCGGGGACCTAGTACGACATTGTATGCGTCGAAGTGGAGGCACCCTTTTCCACATCATGTTTGTCGCATGCCTCGGAATATCTTGAAGTCCCTACGGGACATAGTGAGTGGAAATGGAAGCTTGACGCACCATGACCATTTCCGCACAGCAACTGCCGCAGGGGGCAGAAAACTCTAGCAGTACTCATCATGATTCAGCACTCCCAAGTAAAGATATCTCGAGATATTCTCCGAACCGGTCTATTCCCCTACATTGTGGGACGAAAAGACGACGCCTGAATCACCCCCCACCCATGTCTGAGAGTCGTCAGACGAGCGCGTCAAAGTGGTTTGATACTGTCAATCAAAATGTCAAGCCCAGTATCCAAAGCAACTCTGACGTTGAACGTGAGCACATCCGAAGTCTTGAATGGAAATTGCTTCAATTGACATAGTACAGGTGAACCACCTTTCTACCTGAATCGGCATGACAGCGGTCATACGTCTGCTCAGATGAATACCGCGCCACTGTTCGGAAACGTCCAAACCCAGCTCGCAAAAGAGGACAGCGAGAACGAGGATCTACGCAGTGTGATCGATGACCTAACTATCGAAAACAAAAGATTGAGACAGATGTTGAGAGAGCGTCGTCAGCAGTACGATCCACAACTCGATCACGACAAGCTTTTTGAGGTTCGGACGTGCGGCCTTGCGCTGGAGAAAAAGCGCGAACTTCAGGCCATCTTGCAGAGGTTCGCAGCTACCATCACCGATGTATCCTTTGCATCTTCTAAAATGCCTCGGGACGAATCCGCGTATGAAAAGGCCTCTTCCGATGTTCCAGGGTGCTCAGCTAAGAAAGCTGCGTCCTACCCGCACACTGACTCAGCTTACGCTTCCATGTCAAATTCTGGTCTCACTTCAGTGGGACAGGCAGACAAAACGCAAGCAGAGATGCAACAGATTCGTGGAAGCAAGGACAAAACTGTCAAATCATATCTACAAGATATTCCTGATAGTTTGTTACCAAAACATCCACCAATAATGAGTGAGAAGTCGAAGATGCGGCTGGTCGTGAAGATGCTCGAGCAGCTGTTCACTGGCAAGCATGCAACCCCTGGCGAGCATAGTCAGCCATTGCAACAGCAAATGATTTCGGAGTCTGCAGCCAACGCAGATAGACATTGCTCTGAACTGCTCAAAAGGTACGTCCGGCCGGAGGGAGCCAGGGAAGCTCATATCCTCCCAATCGGGGCGAAGATGCTTCCCAAACAACCAAAGTCGAGCAGCTCGTGTCCGCCACCTCTTGGTTCGAGATCCGAGTCGGAGAAATCCTCTGATGAAAGATCAGCTTCAGATAACCGCTCGCCCGACCAACGCCCTACGAGGCCCCTCGATCTTGACATTCAACGCGCTCAGGTTGCCAAGGAGAACATAGACTATATCCGTCACCTAGGGCTGCCAACTCCAACACGTCAGCATGATTCGGACCATGATTATGATGGTTGGGTATATCTGAACCTTCTCATCAATATGGCTCAACTTCATACGGTAAACGTGACTCCGGCATTTGTCCGAAAGTCGATTGCTCTGTTGAGTACAAAATTCGAATTAAGTAAAGACGGCCGGAAGGTGAGGTGGAGAGGAGCTTGTTCGGGTATAGAGTCATTCGAAGACAGCGACAGTAGCGCAGAGGTGACCACCGGAAGCTCACCTCGGCTTGTCAAGTGCTCAATTACTGATATGGCGGCAAGCGAGAACTCTAATAACCTCCCGTCCACGGGCTCTTCGGGTGACCAGGCCAATGGGGCAAAGAGTAGCTTACCACGTGGGAAGCATCACTTTCCAAATTTTACTGCTCGTGGTACACAGCTACCTGATTTGACAGACGAGTCAAGACAGGAAGCCTCTTTTGACTACAAGCCAGTCTATCTCAAGGATCGTTGTATGACTCAAGAGGACAATAGGCTTTCTGATGATTCAAACGTTACTCCGTCGGCAAAGGGCCTTGATGAGTCAACAGGACGATATTTGAGCGCTGGGAGACATAGAGTCAGCCAAAAGTACTCGGGAAGAACCGATGAAGGTGGCCCTATCATCTATTATAGAAATCCCTCATTCTATTGCGACCTGAGCGGAGACAGGGAAGCGTATCAGAGGAAGGCGACATCAAATTTCCCGGCGTCAGGGCAGATTCTGGGAGTATCCGGAACGAACAGTCATTTGGAGAAAGACTATCAGAGGCGCAGTATGGCCCATGCCGAGGACGCTTTTGAGGGCCGACTAGATGACGACAGTCTGCCTTCACTTGACCTAGCACCATTGTCTGAAGTTGTTCACATGCAAAGCGACTTGTTAGAGTTATCGGCCTGTGGTATAGGTGGCGTCGTTCCGGACGATCATTTTGTTTTTCAAGTTCAACGCAGACGTCAATCAAAACCATCCCACACAACTGCACATTTGCCAGCGAACCTTTGCAGGGGTGGGTTAGAGCCAACTATTGAAGAAGAACTCCTGCCCGCTACACGTATCGACCTACCGGCGTCCAAACTTCCTCCACCATCGTACGTCATCATTTCATTATCATCCGGAAGCTCTGGTGGTATTGAGAGTGACGAATTACTTTCAAGCGAGCAGGATGCTAGCGAGATTGAGGTGTTTGAAGAAGCTCCTTCTGCTCGACCTTCCTTCCTAAAGCGACTTTCTACAGATACTTCAGGTCAACAATGCTTCTCAGACGAGTACGATGGTGAACTAGAGTCCTGTAACTCATCAAGAGTACACGACTCACCTGAGGACAAAGATTCTTACATGCACGTAGACGGGGGAAGTGAAGCCGAGCGTGGCGCCACACTTTGCAGACCACCTAGCGTTCTCAGCAGGAGTCTCATGGCGACAGTTGGTGCTGGTAGTGGCGCCAGCCTTGCGAGCAATCTTAGTACAGTGTCTAGCATGGGTTCAAGCTTAGGGGCCGGGCGAAGACAAGAATAGAGCGTTTGAGGTGGTCAAGGCAGACACAAAGAATAGCCAGGGATGATCGATGGTTGCATGGTAACGTGAGAATCACTGTCGTTACTCATACGGCACGGTTCAACCATAAAGGAATAGAGAACACGACCTATGATTTACGTACTGCTGTAGCCCTCACCCTTCCCCATTGCTCTATGAATCTAGACCTTATGGAACACACAAACATCTAGAGAAGCAAATTAGGGTAAAGAGTCCATCTCTGCCCATTGGACCATCACTTGCCGCACTCTGCATGACAGCCATCCACTTCACACAAAGTGGTACTACTACGTACGTACTCCGTACTCCGCACCATGATGAAATCGTCGATTCAATGTACTGCCAAGGCACTAACTAGTCCGCCTCACCGCCCCAGTGATCAGTACGCCCACTTAGTTCGTGGACTCTATCTTTCATCTTGCTGCTACCCCCTGAAGGAAAATCAATCGTGCACATTGTATCAACAAGGGAAACTGTCTGTTCTAGTTTCTAGGTACGGTCGATTCTGAAATGATATTAGTTGCTTAGAGGTGAGGTTACGATCACTAAGGACCTTGGACTTGACGTGCACTCAGCACTCTTACGGCGCCTGCGCTTGCTCCTCAGATACAACTATGCTATACAATGTCCTTCTTTTGAACGCCTAAAAGCGAGCCTTTCAAATCTCAGTGTATGCCAGCTTCGCTCAAATGCAACGAGAAACGCGGCGTGTGACTCTACCCAACAAAACCACCCATCCAAAAGACTTTTGAGCTCGCTCTATGATGCTGAAGCAGATCTTTAAATGGTGTATTTGAATCCCTCGAGGCCTTCAATCGGCTGCTGCAACGTTCCTCGGGCCAATTTCCTGTTCGCTCGTGTGAAAGCGAAAGTCGTCCCACCAAGGAGCACTAGAACCAGGAGCTGTAAGCCGGCAGTCGCCCAAAGGCCATTCAAGTACCTCGGAGCATCTACCTCCCGGAAAGCTGATGAAGCTATGATGCCACCGATGGCGCCAAAGCCCATTTGCAGTGCGGTGCCAACTGATCTCTTGGACTGGCAGCGGATGTTGTTCGACTGGTATGCCAGGACCGCTGGGATATTGCCCTGGCATCCAGCGCTTCCAAGGAAGATTCCAAGATATCGAATGGTATTGTGCTTGTGGTATGCGGTTATCATAAGCCCCGCGAAGCAGATGATTGCTTGTGCTGCAATCACAGGCGCACGCGTCCGGTATCTATCACCCAGCCATGCAAAGGAGAACGCACTGAAGACTGCGACAAATACTGGAGGCGCCGAGAGAAGGTTTGCAACACCTGCAGAGTAACCCATGCTCTATGACGTTGGTCAGCCCTGCCGCAAACCCAATGCTGAGACTTCAACTTACCCTGACGATGATGGGTGTGAAATATGCAAAAGCATATCTAGATCAAGGTTAGTCATGAAATCATGAAAGAATTTTTAGGTTTGGGGAATAGAAAGCTTACGCTGGCGTAACTGTCGACATAAACATGAGCGCACTAGATATTGTCAGCGATTGATCGAAGGCCCGCTATTCCCACGCAGACTGGGTGCACCTACAACGCCCATAGCTTTAGGTCGAGGAGGTGCTTTCCAAAAACTCTCCATGTCAGAGCATCAGGTACGGCATCTCCTCGATCTTCCTGTATCCGTCTTTCGATGAAGTCGGCGTCATTCTTGGTCAGAAAACCTTTCTTGTGAGCTTTGTCGGGGAAGTCGATGATGATGAACCATGCGGCAATGGCAATGACCTGAATGGCGAAGCCCTCAATAATCTATCTCTGGTTAGGTTTGTTTCGCATGTACGCCTGTTGTGGCTCACAAATATCCATTGCCAACCTCTCATACCACCAATGCCTTCCATCTTCATAAGGCCGAATGCCAGGACATTCGAAATTCCACCAACATTCACGGAGAACAGGTAGAATGCAGCTAGACTAAGTGAGTGTCAGCCTGTTTGTTATCTACGCCAATTCTCCTCTGCATACCGTTTTTGTACTTCATACCTCACATACCAGCAAGAAACTAGATATACACAGCCTGGAAAAAGGCCTTCACAAATCTCAGAACTGCCTAGCTGATCAAAAGACGGAGATGTTCTACCTGCTCCACAGAACCCAAGTATCGCGCGACATACTGCAAGTGCCTGGTAACTGGTGACGAAACCCTGGTAAGGTACACATCAGTACCCAGATGACTTGGGGTGCGAAGACCCTCCAGTATGAAGTATCCATACCTGACCCAGCATGACGGTACCCCAAGCGAAAGCAATGAAGGCTAGCCAATTTGCTGTTCCGACTTTGCAGAGAAGAATATTCGAGGGTAACTGATGTCAATATGTCAGCTATGTGGTTAAGGGAGGAATATAAGGCACATGCAGGCATACCCCGAAAAAGATGTGTGCTATAAAGAAGACGAGCAAAGCAGTGGTGTATCGCGACCCCACGTCCAGACGCAAATCTTCCTCCATGCCGGCAACTCGCGCGTTCGCGACCTTGGGGAGGTTTCAGCGCGGCAAATCCTTCCTCGGGGGGAAGCCATCTTACATTGACTCTGTCCACGAGCGATATGGCGTATAATGCACCCAGTATTGGCAACAACCTCATGTCTATTTTGCGAACCAGAAGTTTCTCCGAGGTGTGGTGTTTCTCGTTGATATAGGATTTAGGCCGCGGAAGAGCTAGTTCATCATGGACGACATCATGCTCGTACAAGTATATTTTATACATGTCGACGGTGCGGTCGATGTCTGTGAGCTGGCGACTGCGATGACACTTTCAAGGAGAGGCACCTATGTAACGCAGCGCAGCCAGCACTCGTTATCAACAACCACGCGTTTCACCCAGACGTTGGCTCTTCAGCTACTTCATCGTCTTACCCAATTTTAACGTCACTGACTATCATCACTACTCATCCGACTCTGCAGCCGTCGGTACCGTACATCAAGGTCACTTCGCGCCTGCACCCAAGCAAGGGGGCAGTGAGATGGCTTTTTGAAGGTCCTTGGTATCCACACGACTACCCTTTCCACCACACGCAATCACCACAAATGAAGACATTGGACCTGCTGAGTTTTGCCTATCCACACCACAGGATATCTGATGAGGGTGTACATCTGCAGATTCCTAGACATCTGTCTGAGAATTTGTTACGGATCCGTAAGAACGCCACTCTCCAGTTTTGGCATGGAAAAATGCATGTCAACCCCGGAAGGTTTTTGCACTAAGGTAATCGCTGTCATGCCGTTGCAGGGCGGCTTCAACTGTACTTGTGGAATCACTCGCGTGATCTGATTTGTGCGGCCCCAACGTTCCCAGTTCAGAGGCAGAATCCCTGAGACATTCGGTGCCTATTCTGATAGTTGATGACGCCAGATTAGGTGAATTACATGCAAAACAAATGCCTCTTCGAGTAGCTGCAATTCAAACTCGCATCTGTCTATCCGGGATGTGGGGAATTGGAAAGGCAAGTCATCAAGCACCAAATTTTTGGTGGCTTTCCCCAGAGTTTCAAAGTCCCGGAGGGGGCTTAGGGCTGGGGTGCAGCAACGGTTTCTCGGCTTTTTTGGTAAGGACTCTGGAGAATTTCCTTTCCCCAGACCCGGCCGGGGCCAGGAGAGGGGAAAAGAACTGACAGGTACGGGGTAGACTATAGTAGTTCGCACCTCCATGTGTAACAGATTTGTCGGCTCACCCTTGGTTTTGCTATATAAAATGGACTAAAGCTAATGCACAGTGACGATCAACCTTACTAGCCTTGTGGGATCTGCGCCCGCTAGAAGCATTCGAACGTCGTTCCAACCATTCCATGCATGCCGATGGTAAATCAAGGACAATAAGGGGAATGCTTTATCCCTTTCGGAAGGGGCCACAACGTATCCGGGTTGTGCACATTCGACGTATTGAAGTGGCTTGGCAACGGGCGATGTGGCTTGATTGCTGGTGGCTGTGTCGTGTGTAGACAGCAACTTCCTTTGAAGGCCGTGAGGCAGGACCTTCAACCACTGATGGCGTATCCGTACTGGGCCATTGTATTACAGATGGCCACAAGGTCAAACACCAATACCCTTGCTGTGACACGTAGCAGAGATGCGAATACGTCGATACGAACCTGGGCTGTGTGCAAGGCATCTTCGTCTTGTCAGGCTTTGTACACGCGTTAAGGTGGGGTCTTCCCCGATCTATTGCACTGAATGTGCACGATATATAAGATCAATGGCAAGAGCTGTTGAATTCATGTTCTCTGCTGTTCAGCAAGTCTATCAACTGAAGCATTTCGATTTCGATTTCGATTTCAATTTCAATTTCAACTTCATACCACCCAAGCTCTTGCTTAGTCATGGCTTCAATGACCCTGAAAGTGATGCTTGCGGGTTTGGCCTTATTTGCCCCTACTAATGCATACAGTCGACGTCGATGCGCCTTCGGCGACAGATGCTGGCCAGATGACTCCACGTGGCAAGCATTCAATGACTCGGTATCAGGCCACCTCATTCGCTCAGCCCCCTCTGCTGCAGTATGCCACCATGAACGCTACGATGCAGGGCTATGCGATACCGCCCAAAGAGAATGGAGGAACAGTCTTTGGAGAACGAATCAGACAGGAGCCTATTCTGCTATCTTGTGGGAACTAGGGCCCGACCAGTGTTTCATCAACACACCACGGGATGCTCCGTGCGATGCCGGATTGGGTACGGTCTTGTCCTCCTGCTTGATTACGGATTGCTAAAGCTTCTTGCAGTGCCTCACTACTCGGTTGCCGTGCAGGGTGTGGAAGATGTCCAAAAGGCTGTCAATTTTGCCCACGACAGAGACCTGTACCTCGTTGTCAAGAACACAGGTCACAGTCAGTAGGTTTGCTCCTGCAAGGCTGGCTGGCGTGCTTGACTAAACACTTCCAGCCTCGGCCGCTCCAGTGGCAGAGGATCCTTCTCCATTTGGACTCATAATCTCAAAGGAAAAGAATGGCATGAGTCATTCGTTCCAGAGGGAGCGCCTGGAGGAACACCAGGGGTGCATGCCGTGACATTGCAGGCAGGTGAACAGTGGCTAGGTAAGATCGAATCTCTGTCGCAGAAAACAGTTTCTCTAACTCAGTCTGGGTTTTGCAGATGTCTACAGAGCAGCCGCCGAACGAAACGTCATCGTCGTGGGAGGTCACGCAAGAACAGTAGGATCAGCTGGTGGTTATCTGACGGGTGGAGGGCATTCCCCTTTTGCCCACTTCTACGGACTGGCTGTGGACAGTAAGTATCTCTGACACTCGGAAGAATGTCAGCTTTGGTTTTGATCTGACAGATAGCAAGATTTGCTCGAGGTTGACCTGGTCACTGCCGATGGTAGCTACCAAACTATCAACGCTTACACAGATCCTGACTATTTCTATGCTCTGAGAGGCGGTGGTGGCAGTGCTTGGGGGGTAAGTACTCTCATCCGACAGGTTCTTCAAGGCAAAACTTACATGGCTATTTTTGCCTGCAGGTCATCACATCGGTCACATACAAAACGCATCCCAACCCGGCCCACATCCAGGTCGGTTTGATGCAATTCAATACCACAGACGAGTCCACACTCCGTACCGTATTCCACCAAGCTCTACAAGCCTTGCCTGCAGTCACCGACGCTGGTTTTACCGGATACGGGATAATGGGTAATGGTAGCTTTGCGGCGCTGTTCCTCCAGCCAAACGCTACTGAAGAAATCTTCAATACCACCTTCGCTCCTTTCTATGAACTCACTAGTCATGCGAACGTAAGTGCTCAGGTGGTAAGCATTCCATTTCCAACATGGATTGACTATTGCAACGCCTTCCTGATGGACCTGAACATCGCCACTAATGTCATCGACATTTCGAGGCTACTTACATCAGACGACCTTTTGGAACGCACCAACAAGCTCGTTGATGTAATCTTCGAGTTTGACGAATTCTCTGCTGGGTTCAATTTCAGTATGTTCTCCCCCTTCGCCCATAGGGTTATGTCAGGTAATGTTGATTTCGACATAGTTGGCAAAGTGAACTCAGCTGAACGCGACAACACGGCTGTGCATCCCACGTGGAAGGATAGTCGTGCACTTTTCAGTCTGGGCACTGACTGGGCTGACGACGCATCCGCAGAAGAGAAACTGAGAAAGAAACTACAGGCCGTCGAGATTAGCAAACGGCTGGGAGATATTGTTGGGCCTGATGGAGGGACTTATGTCAACGAAGCAAATCCGTAAGCCTCTGCATGATTGATACCTTGTGTGGGTCTGACTTGCTCCTCCAGGTATGAGCCTGACTGGCAGAACGTCTTCTGGGGTCCGAAATACGACCGCCTCTTGTCCATCAAAAAGCGCATCGATCCCACGAATCTTTTTGTTTGCAACAGATGTGTGGGTACGGATGTTTTGTTCAAGCCGTGACCAGCACTATGGACCTTCGGGCAGAGCTGCGCGTCTAGCCTTTTCTTCTCTTGGTTGTCTTGATCCAGCTACCTGCATTGGCAGAACTGAAGATATTTGGCCTTTTCCCTAAAACAATATTGTTTGGCTCCCGATTCAGGCAGCGACAGCTGTCAATTTTCTTACCATTTCGATCGCCCCTTTATTGGATTTCCAGACCAAGGAAAGGTGACTTGCCTGTCCTCAGCGGTACCGCTTGCAGATCACGGAACTGCCCTGCTCCTTGCTCTGGGCTGGCTGTGGGTTGAGGTACAGCGATATGAGCAATAGGCAGTACCATCAAACTGGCACTCAATATCTCTAAAGGTATTGAAGAATCTAAAACAAGTTTTTCTATCAGACTATTACAAGCGGTGGCTCTTCAAGACTCTTGCTGAATTAGGAAAGAATACATTCTTGGCAGGAATTTGACGTCCAAAGGGTTTTATCCTTCGATCTGCCCTCTTGCGCAAGATCTCCATCAGAGAACGAGCCAAACCCAACAGACTGTATGTTCTATACTATCCACGAAGAGTACAATGTCAATTACAATGCCAGGTACCTGCCGCTCTCTAATTGAAGCTGAGAACTATGCCGAAGCTTGGCGCGAACTCCCCGTATTTTCTTGGAGGGTGAGGGGAAGCCGGCTGAATCCTTTCCCATCATCCCAAAGACGAACTCGGAGCTCTCCAGGACATGGCCTTCGTACGATTTCTGTCGATGTCGCGGCCGCAAAGTCGGTTCCACCATCTTCGCTTTCCCCCCTAGTTTCTCTATACTCTCAAGCTTCTGCTGACTCGTCTGTCACCCCATGAACTGAATGCATGATATTTGATGGGCCTATCATCAATTGTCCACACTGTCCATCATGGTCTTACGAACACAGACATGCCAGCGGTTAGCAAGAAATTTGTCGAGAAAGCCATCAGATGTACGGCAAGAACCTCCTTCAACCGCGAGAAATGAAAATAAATGGTTGACACTTCTCACTTCCATCCAGGCACAAAATTTCCGTGTTCGAAATTTCTCCTCTACTCTTGGTCGAAATGAGATCAACAAAATCCTCCCGACTGCTGCCGAGGCAATCAGAGACATGAAGTCCAACGCCACACTCCTCGCTGGCGGATTTGGCCTATGTGGCGTGCCTGACACCCTCATCAATCAAGTACACTCCACACCCTCTATCACCGGTTTGACTGCCGTTTCGAATAATGCTGGTGTGGAGGGGGCTGGTCTAGGCCTCCTCCTAGCGAGCAAGCAAATAAAGAGGATGATCGCGAGCTATGTAGGTGAGAACAAGACATTGGAAAGGATGTATCTGAGCGGCGAATTGGAGATGGAGTTGACGCCGCAGGGAACACTGGCTGAGAGGTGTAGGGCAGGTGGTGCTGGCATTCCGGCTTTCTACACACCGGCAGCATTTGGCACCGTGGTACAGACAGGCGACCTACCACTGAGACACAACCCCGATGGAACCGTAGCACAGTACTCACAGCCCAGAGACGTCAAAGTCTTCGATGGGAAGAGCTATGTAATGGAAGAGTCGATTAAAGGGGACTATGCTTTTGTTAAAGCTTGGAAGGCTGACAAGCTTGGAAACTGTCAATTCAGATTCGCGGCTGCAAATTTTAATGGCGCGATGGGAAGGAACGCGAAGATGACGATTGTGGAAGCAGAGAACATTGTGGAGGTGGGTGAAATCGATCCTGCTGCGGTGCATCTGCCGGGTATCTATGTCAAAAGAGTCATTCAGAGCACAGCGAAGAAGAACATCGAAAAGTATACATTTGCGAAAGAGGAGGGCGCAGATATGTCTGCTCTCGGAAAAGGTGATACTGCCTCGAAGAGAGAAAGGATCGTCAAGAGGGCTGCTAAAGAGTTCCAAAACGGCATGTATGCAAATCTTGGTATTGGCATGCCCATGCTTGCACCATCCTTCGTCGATCCATTGGTGGAGGTGCAGCTTCAATCCGAGAACGGAATCCTCGGCCTCGGTCCGTACCCGAAGAAAGGCGAGGAGGATGCCGACCTCATCAACGCAGGCAAAGAGACGGTTACACTCCTGCCCGGCGCATCCTGCTTCGGTTCCGACGAATCTTTTGGGATGATCAGAGCCGGTAGAATCGAACTAACCATGCTTGGCGCGATGCAGGTGTCTGCCAGAGGGGATCTTGCAAACTGGATGTTGCCTGGTAAGATCAAGGGCTTTGGTGGTGCTATGGATCTTGTCAGCAATCCCTCAAAGACGAGAGTGGTTGTGACGATGGAGCACACGGATAAAAAGGGCCGACCGAAGATCTTGAAGCAATGCGAGTTTCCCTTGACCGGGAGAGCCTGTGTGTCAAGGATCATTACTGAATTGGTAGGTTTGGAGCAGACCCTGTTCGCAGCCGGACATCACCGCTGACCGCCTATCCTAGTGTGTCTTCGATGTTGACTTTACCAATGGTCTAACCCTCATTGAGCTCGCTGATGGTGTCACGGTTGACGAGGTTAAGGCCAAGACTGAGGCGCCGTTCAACGTCGCAGATGATGTCCAACCGATGTTATGAAACGGCCCCGCTTTACCGCTGATAGATCGATGAGCAACGAAGCATGGCGTTTGCTTTTGGGAGCATAGATGGCGAGGCTCAGCGCTTGGGCGTTGGTCTTGGGGAAAAGCATTCTACCACGATATTGATTGTTGACATATCATCCCCGAAGACCTTTGGTATAGACGATGATGTTCTGCGTACAGATATTGGAGTGCTTGACATTAGTACATAGAATTACTCCGTAATTTTGACGAATCTGGCAGCGCTTCTTACAGTAGTCCCACTGAATTCAACAAAATTGGTGCCTGGATGACGCGCAGCGGTCCGAACAAACCCCATACGTTCCTAGACCTTTTTCAGGCGCCATTAATCACCACTTCACGTATTCTCATCATGACATTCACAACAATCAACTCGGACAGTCTGGGAGTCGTCGCTGATCGGAAGAGGAAGGCAAGCGAAAGGCATGCTCAATTCGACCTCCGAAGACCAACGTCACTGACAAACACCCGTCTGAACTACATACCACCGTAAATAAAATATACCGCCACTCTGCACCTCTCCCACCTATCTGGCCTGCCCGTCTCGGAGACGACGAACTGGCTATGGCACACAACAGACTTGGTGGCAGCTCTAGGCTAGCTGCCAGACCTCACAATGTCGAGCAGATCACCAAAGCTGCGCAAACATACGAATACAGCGGTTTGGTCCCCTTGCGATATTGGCTACGGACAGCAGCGACCATGCTCAAGGAGGTGAGATGCCTTTCTCATTGCTTGATTCTCTGGACTGACAATGCTGGATAGGCGGAGATCTACGAGCGTGAAGGGGATGACGAACAAGCTTATTTGCTGTTATTCAGACATGCTCATCTTGTCCTCACCAATCTAGCTGTACATCCCGATGCCCCAGCCAGCGAGCTACTCAAAGAGGCGAAGAAAGACGTTCAACACAACTTGGAGAAGTTGGATAAGCTGAATCCCCGAATCAAGAAACGATACGAGAGGTTCCAAGAAATGCTCAGTGAGCGAGAGGCACGGAGACTGGCTCTTCTTGAAGCAGAACAGAGTGAGGTCGAAGGTGATGCCATTTCGTTTCAAGGAGCTCTGGAGTCGGACAACGTGCATCACCTGGAAGGTGGAGAGAACAGGGAGCTTGCCGTTCAGCTTGCTCGGCATGAGATGTCCCGGAGAGCTACAGAAAGAAAAGCCACCAGACAGGCCGGTATATCCCAAGGCGAGGAAAGAGTGGCGAGAGCTGGGAGAGCTGGTCGAGTGTGGGAGATTGCTGATAACCGGGAGCCGGACGATCTAAGCAGACGTCTTCAAGAAGTGAGGGCACAAGTTGAGCGGCCGGGACGAGAGGTCGGGCAGCCATCGCAGCGGAAGGACACCGATAAAACGTACGCATACCCACACATACCGCTCAACCATGCTATGCCAAAGCCAGAGCCAGTGATACCATTCAAGACAGTTCAAGCGCCTGACCTTCCACCAAAATCATCCCTTCGATCTAACATCTCTGCTCCACCCCTCCCAGAAAAGCTCTCTGCAGCAATCACAGACCATTCACCTCCATACGAACCATCCCCAATTGTCCCAGCCAAACACCAAAACCAACAACAAACCCACCCCTTAAAAGCAACCTACACCTTCAAACCCTCCGCCTACCTCGAAAACGGCAATCCCCTCCGAACCCTCTTCCTCCCACCCACCCTACGCTATTCCTTCCTCGCCCTCGCTCGCGCAAACACGGAACGCAACCTCGAAACGTGCGCCTTCCTGGCCGGCACCCTGCTCTCCAACGCGCTCTTCGTGTCGAAACTCATCTTCCCGCGACAGACGGCCACGAGCGACACGTGCGAGATGACGCACGAATCCGACCTGTTCGACTACATCGACAGCTTCGAAGACCTGATGATCCTGGGCTGGATCCACACCCATCCGCGCCAGACCTGCTTCATGAGCAGCCGCGACCTCCACACCCACGCCGGATACCAGATGATGCTGCCGGAGAGCGTGGCGGTCGTGTGTGCGCCGAGCCAGAGACCGAGCCGGCCGAGCGCTTCCGGAGCCATCGGGGGGTTTGGGCATCATCATCATCCTCATCATCATCATCATCATCATCATCATCATCATGATGACGACGGTGACAGGGCAGGCGATTGGGGCGTCTTTCGCCTCACCGACCCGCCTGGAAAGGGCGTCATTCTGGCGTGTGAGAAACCGGGCGTGTTCCATCCGCACGATTGCGCGAATATCTATACCGATGCCTTGAGGCCCGGCCATGTGGTTGAGGCGAGCGGGTTGGAGTTTGAGGTGGTCGATTTGAGGTGAGAGTGTATAGCAGTCCGGGCTGGCTTGCCCTTTGATTCGTTCTCCCAAGTGGAAGCCGGGGAGGGGAAAATGTTGCTGGTTTGGGTTTGGGTTTGGGTTTGGGTTTGAGCCTTGTCACTGGCCTGGGACTGGAGGATGGGAAGTCATGCTGGTAAGGGAGATAACGGAGGTGATGATGTGCAGCCATACCCAACCGCCAGGCCGATGTGATTGTGTGGTGTTATCCCTAAGCTGTGGCTGTGGCTGTGGTGGTAATGCTATCGCTGTCTGGCTCTTCCTTGAAAATATCCCCCAGTTGTAGTGCGCAGTGCACCACCACTACTACAAGAACGACTCGATAGCAGAAGCCTGACCTATTCACCTGCCAGGGTGCTGGATCCGAGTGTTAAAGTTTGGGAAGGGGGCCAGCGTGGAGGGTGGAGGCTGTGCTACGTCATCTCAGCTACTCACTACTGTATCAGCGCTGGCTGGCGTGCCAAACAAGGATGTTCAGCTCTACTAACTACTGTACCTACGTAGAGGAGGCGATTTGGCCTAAGGGGAAGGGAAAGGGGAGGGGGGGAGATCTTCAGCAAGCACCATGGTTGGCAGGCACGTATCTCTGCATGCATATTCGTTATGATGCTTTTTACAGTCTGATCTGCCCTGGTGGTGATGAGTCATGCAGTCAAGAACTGCTAGCTTCTGTATCCCTATTGGGCATATCGATACAGCAGCCCCTTTCTATATCGGGTCGCCGCCTGAGTAACCGCCTTCCCTCTCTTTCTGCCTTCATCCCTCCCGCCCGTCCGTCTATGCAGGGTATATTTTACCGTACCCATCCATCCACCCTTCCGTCCGTCCGTCCGTCCGTCCACCGTCCATCCACGCCTCAAGGCAATTTCTGCCCTGCCGTACAGCCTTGGCCGGTAAACAGCGCACCAAAAGTAGTAAGCGCCCGATTTCAGTTTCAAATCCCGATACCATGAAATCCTTTTTGCCGATATCACTTCAACACACGCGTCGCCTTCAGTATGTCTTCCAAGGACCAGCCTGGCCCGCCCGGCACGACTTCTCTCCACGCATCGTCCGTGACTGTGTCTTCCGGTGGGAGGAGGCTCCAGTTGGGGCTTGGGGTTGATTTGAGCCATTTGAAGTCGTCGATTTGGGACCAGAGATCTGCTGGCGATGCTGGTTTCGATGGCGCGGCTACGTCGGAGGTGGGGTTGGGAGCGGTGTTTGTGGTGTCTTTGAGGGGTTCGTTGGGTGGTGGAGTGGCAGAGGGAATGCGCTGTTTATATAGTTCAGTCGAGACATATTTTCACATGGAATCGATGCTGAGAGGGGGAAAAGGGGGGAATAATGCTCACGTATGTGTCAGGTAGCTGAGCAAAACCTATACCAGAACAGTCTTCGATGATAGGTCGGCTGGAACATGAAAGATACACATCCACATTCTTGCACTCGTGCATGCGAAATTGTCTGCACGTGACCACCATGACGCTATCCTCTACCCCGGTGATATGTGCTGGACCGCTCACGATTCCGCAGACCAGAAGGGACCCCTTGACGTTCTTGACTGTGAGCCCGGCAAAAGGGGCACCGTCTTGGGGGGAAAGAACGGAGATGTCGACTGCGCATGATTTGAGCGAGGTGAGAGAGCATGGTTTCGAGGCATGAGATGCAGAAGACGGGAGGATGATATGAGCATTGGATTCGTGGGTTATCGAGACAGTTGACGAGGTACTGAAGGTAGGACGACGTATAGCTGCTGATCGTGGCCCAGGGCTTGCTTTTTCTTTCATCTCGTTTTCCCACGCGTCTTTCGAGCTCTGATCCACTGCGGTGGGAGGCGGGACGGGTGGTTGAGCAGGGGAAGAGCTTCTTTCTGGCGTCTGCAGGTAGTTCGGTGAGTTCACAAAGGATGACTCGGTAGACGGGGTTTGATATCCAAGTAGGTTTTGACGTTTTTGAGCCGCCAGCTCTACCACATCGGATAGGGAGACGGCGGAGGGATTCTTGCGCGCGGTCTTAAAGGTGAAGGTAGTGCGAGGACCAAAGCTAGCACGGGTCTCATCGAGTTTCTCGCGGAGGCCTTTGATTGCCTGGGCATACCGGTTTGATCAGTGATGGGGCCTTGCGAGGTGTCATTACGACGTGCTAGGGTGTTTGATACCTCTCCATATGTCTTTTGATCGTAGGCTGGCAGGTAGCCTGAGGCGTCGTTGACCTCACTTCCCAATCTGGCTATGCCTGCCACGAGATGGTCGATTGCGTCTCCTCGTTCACCACCAGTTACTGCCATATTACCAAGTCGGCCCATCTGTTCTTGTAGATCTGACACAAACATAGTTAGATGGGCTGCATATTATCACAGAGATCTTGACGAACCGGTGATTTCTTGTTGAAAGTAGCGGAAGAAGCGTTCTTTTTGTGGAATATCACTGGCCCTCCTCGCAGTGGAGGTAGTAGCTTCGGCCATTGTGTACAAGCTACAGTGGTGACAACTGGAGAGAAGAGAAGGTTTGCAACTTGAAAGCCGGATGATGTTCTGGTCTTTGTGGGAAAGGAAGGGACAGGAAGGCAAGGGAAGGGAAGGGAAGGGAATGAAATATCAAGTGGGACGAATGAATGGCAGGTCTGTCGCTGCTCATATCTCCACTCGGCGGACAACAGCCTGATGGATCTAGCCCGGATCTGCCCCGTATCTGCCCCGGCATGCGGAGAATGCCTGCTAGCCTCTGGGCACTTTCAATCAGGGTCCTCCCGTCCCCCGGTCTTCCAGCCCCCCGGCCCAGTTAAAGCCACGAATTCTAAGAGCCCCATCTCAACAAGTCAAGACCACCTTCCTAGTTACTTTATACTTTACTACGTGGAAGGCATCAGTATTCGTAGCATGGCGCTAGTATTCGTCACTCCGAACGCTCTGGATACAGATAGCCCTGTCAATCTTGTACAGTCATCCCTGTTATGTTGGGCAATCAAACAATCAGACTAGTCCCAATTGGACTATTCTGGACACTCTATCCTAACTACAGTAAGAGTCCACGTGACGTAAATTGACATTAAGTTTCTAGCGCTGTGCTACGAATACTTACTACGTATGCCTTCCCCCCTAGTCTTTCAAGCTGGTGGTGGGTACTTGTATATGGCTACGCTTTGCAGGTCTGCCTATTAGCATATCTGGAGTTTAGTCGGGGCATGGAAAGTCGTCTCCCTTGAGGCTCTGCAAGACGACGCTACGTTTCCTCATTCACACCAAGATGAGCTTGGAGAGGCTGTGCTAAATGTAAGCTGCTTCACGGTCCTTTTGGTCCATCGATTGATCCGTCGTCAAATGATGGCGATAAATGGTGAGGAGCCGTAACTCCACCCCTAGCGAGGCATACATGTCCAGTGTCCTGCGCGCGGTTTGAAACCCTTCCGTCATTAACAGGACATGTCGCACCCATGGCCTAATGTTGGCATTTGCAAGTGACCCTATGTGCCATGCCCTCTTTGGTAACTACCCAATCGGTTGGAAAAGTGAGAGTTCATTGCCATCATCAATACAATTTTTTCAAAATTGGCATCCGCCACCACAACCACAGCCTTTTCCGAATTTAAGGGGTGAAGTACATTGATGCGGGTGCCGAGTCCCAAGCAACAACCACAGAATACATTAATAGTCAGTAACGGCGCCGCTCGGCTCTTAAACTAGAGCAGCATTGTCGTGGAGCTCCTTCCGGAGCACCCTAGGAGAGCTTGGATTGAAGATGCAGTTGTCAGGATTGGGAGTATTGTGGAATGTAAACAGCAGGAAATTCAAAAGGGAGGCGACATGTTTTCCACGATGCATAGCCTAGACATTGGTGATAGTGTAGTGACAAGATAGCTTTGATAATAGGAGACGCACTTTTGGAAGGACATACGGATGTGGGCATTTGCCATAGGCGGCAGAGGCGCTGGTCTTAAGTATGTAGTCTAGTGATTTCGGGGTTGTATACGACGAATGCGCAACAGAGAAGGAAGGACAGCGGTGTTGAGGAGGACGATTCTACAGGTCGATTCTACAGGTCGATGCCGTGTCTGGTTAATGGAAGAGAATATGTAGCCACGTTGAAGCTTTTCACGGCAATATTTTTGTAATTGTGCCCCATTCGCTTGGTGATAAGGTGGCTAAGATGGCGAAGATGGCAAATTGACAAAATGACGAGAAGAGATCTGTCTCATTACTGGCTTGCAGACATCTTATGTGAAAGCACTCAAGCCGATCTGAGGGCCCATTCTAGCCACCTTCTTCGGAATAGCAGGTTCTGCGAATAATATACCATAGCGGGAGCTTCTGTAAGGTTAGACAGCTAACGCTATATGATGGATACAAAGAGTGAGGTAAAGATTGGGAAGATGGCTTGCCACAAGTGAGGAGAGAAAGTTAGGAATCGCGTCGCCATGCCCAGCCAAAATTTGTAGCGTGGATGACATTTGACACCGCAGTGTCTTGATGAGAACGCTATCAACATCGTCTCAATCCCCATTAGCTGGTGTGCAGGTCTGGCACCCTAAAAGTTCTGAATTTCTGCCATCTTGCATGCCACCCTCAGCCGGGCGAGTGGGCAAGTCTGCATCTTCTGTCGCAAAGCAACTGCGCAAGTCACTATCAAGCATCTTAGATGTTCGTCAAGAGAAAACCAGAATCAATATTATCAGCCCCTCACTCTGTGGTAACGAAATGACAGGATCCTTCACCTGTTGCCTGCAACTAACTGGGTCTCATAGAGGATGCGATTCGAAGGCTTAGGCCATCTCTGCCGGCGGCCAGACCCCTCGATATCATCGACATTAATCCAGGAGTCTGCCTTTGGTCCTCCAGAATACACCTTGCCCTGAAACCACGTTGTCACATTCTTGTCGAACCCGACAAAGATGCCTACAAGGACTATGTTGATCCACTCCTACAACAGCCAGGCTCCAGATATCGACATGTACCAGTGCTATCAGACCTCTTTGGGACCAATCTTCTTCCAGACCAGACACCCGTGACTTCAGCCGACCATGACAAAGGAAAAACGAACGATTCTCTTCTGATCCTGGCAAACCTGACAAGTGGGAAAGCATTCAAATCAAGATCTGATGGTCCACCTAGTGCCAGCATGATACCCCAGTACATAGGTGGGATACTGAATCAGGAGAATTCTATTCATCATTACGGCTTGGTGAGAATGCTTGCCTGGCTACCCGATGATGAAAAGGCTTCGTATCTACCGAGGACAATCACGGAGCGAAAGAAGTACTCTGTGAGACTAGATCTGGTGACTCGACTCAGCGAGATCGCCGGAGCTGCTCCTGATGATGTCCCTTCCTCTCAAGCACGGCGACAGCACGACTTGACTCTCCAAGGCTTGCAGCTTGTTGCTCAGCGAGCGAAGGCATCCGGCGTTTGGCACCCTGATAGTCGTCGGCCTCCAGCACCTACCCCTACTTGGTATGAAATCCCTCTGGTGTCCGATGCACTTGATCAACTGCGTGAACTGCCACACAAATTCCCATGGCAGAAAGAGTTGTTGACTGTTCATGACACGTGGCGGAGGCCCCTGCCAAAGGTCAATAAACATGCCTCGGAAGCAAGCAGACCAATAGGCAGACCACCAAGCGACGAGCCCGAGAGTTTGCGGTTGCTTCGAACCAAATTTCTGACTGTTCGGAAGACCAAGGCCGTTGCACAGCAGTGGGCCGACCGGCAGATCGAACTTGACAGGAGCCGAATCGATGCGCATAGAGCACGCCAATCACCAGCAGTACTTGCGGCCACGGAGAAAGATATACAACAAAAAGAAGCCACCTTATGGGCTGAGATGGCTAAAGGAAGGAAAGATTTGGCTCTAGTGGCGAAGAGATATGTCGACGACCGTCGTGGTTTCGAACAGCAACCTCCTCTCCTGCAGTGGGACCGCCGAACGGCAGAGCCTCTACTGGTAAAAGACGAGGAGTTCTACCCATCCCAAAAACTGGCGCTTCTCGATTTTCAGCCCGTGCCTGACGTGCTTGAGAGATTGAATGATTTCGACAAGCGAACATGCTTTGACTACTTGTGCAATATCCTCTTCCGCAACCTTGCTCAACCTGTGCATGCCCATTTGGAAGCAATTGCACAGGGAGGTCTGGATGAGTTCGTCGAAAGGGTTCCTGATCTCACCAATCCACTGAAGGGCGGTCATCCCAATCTCCATGACCTACGCGTTCGCACGCTCCCAACAGGACTTCTCGTGCAGCTGGCGCTTGCCTTGGAGACATGGCCATTTCGATTGCAAACCCACGAGATGATCATGCACACTAGTCGGAGATTTGCACAACGTGCTGCTTGAGGTTGAGCGAGGCTGCTCACTACAAAACTTCCAAGATATCCTCCATCTCACGACATCAGTAATTCAATCATCAAACTAGAGGTGCTCACCACATGAACCGTCTCTACATTTCGCTCGCCCTTACAAAGCGCAGTGGATACCTCTCCACAGCGACAGTCTAATCGTCGTACCCATCACCAGTCCGTCTGCTCATCAACTATAATTATCATCCTTGATCAGCAGCCTTTATCACAGCTTGAGCGGTGAGCATCCTGCCCACGACCAGCTGGCAAAGTCTTCCCTCCTTGGAGCATTTCCACAAAACTCTTCCTATGAATGCAGAACCGACCACTGGCACCTCTCTCTGACTCCACACCGGTCGTGAAAGCCATCCTGTCGCCATTATTACTTCCGGGCTGTAGGGGACCATGCGGGGTTTTGAGAAGCAATCAGCTGGGACACAGTGCGAGTGGTAGGCTATGGATATTGCATGACATTACTAGCGCAGCGAATATAGAGACCGGGTCATGCGTGCAGGCAATGAGGGAAACACTTAGAATGGCTTGCTGTAGATGCTCTAATTACAGACAGATTGTACTCTCTTCGACTTATTCACTGTCTGGGATTTCGTGATATGTATGCATTGTGCTCCGTTCACCTGATTCCCCATCCGGGATCGAGTCAAGTATACGTAAATACCGAACGTCGTAGGGCACGGCACGGTATGGTATGTACGCATCCATCCACCCACGTGAAGCTACCTACCCATAGTCACGATTACTCAACAATGCGCTCTGACCTTCCCTCCACCCCGTCACTTCCTTCCTTCCCTTCTATCCTCCTGCCCCTTTCCTTCCACAAGAACATGACAACTGGTCGGGTGAACCGCTCAGCACCACTTCCATGAGGACTCGTGACGTTGTTCGGTCTCTATGATCGTACCTTCTCCGACTTCTGTGACTTCTTACTCGAATGACTAGCTACCCAGCTGGCTCCGGAGCCTTCTCGCTTGCTCGCTAGCCTCGATGACGGTGCTTCGTTTTTTTGCTTGTGCCCTGGCAGCCCGGTCCGGTCCAGTCCAGTCAAGCGACGTCGTTCGGTGTCCGCTTGTCTGCTATGGCTATCGTGGTTGTGGAGGAGGAGGAGGAGGAGGAGGTAGTGGTGATCACCATGTAGATAGATGGACAGGACGGGGCGGGCGAAGGGGAATTTCCGATCCAGGTCGCTGGGTGGGATAGCATAGCGTGGTTGCGGGAGAGAGGTTATGATAGCTAGCTGGTCAGCTGGATTTCGCTGTGCAGGATTTATCCTATCTCAAAAGGGATTCGGTCTTCCTTGTGGGTCAGTTGCGTGATATTATGAACGTCTGACGAGAAAATTGGTGGGTTGATGCGATGACTGTTGTGCCCTCTTCAGCCTATATCGAGTTTCTGCAAGAAACAAGCTTGATGTTATCTCCCAGAGTATACAACAACCCATTCCTCAGACAAATGCCGTTCCAGCAAGCCCTCAGCCCGCCGCATCCGGGGCAACTAAACTGAGCATCCCCATCGCCATGCAAGCCTGCTGCGCCTTCTCCACTTCCTCCCTCACTCGCTTATGCAACTTCTCCACTCGAGCCTCTAGAATGACACTCTGGTCTAGATGCCTGGAGTACAGATCCATGATATTCATCGCCACCTCGACACATATTGGCACGAAAGATGTCTGGCTGATATTCTTGTAGAGCCAGCGCATGATGGGCTGGAGGGTATTTTCGTCGCGCTTCTCGAGAGCGGCGCGGAGAGCAGAGCGGTACCGGAGCGTAGTTAGGAGGTTGATTATGGTCATGGTGTTGCCGCCATCGAGTGCTTGATCGAGGGCTTCGCGGTACCGGCCTTTATGCAGGAGGTGCTCCCACTCTTTCGGTTTCTTCCTCTTACTGCGATCATTGCCTTCGATGATGATGTCAGCGCCTTCACCTGTAAAGTCTCGGCCTCGAAAGCGTTTCTCCCAGCCGCGAGGGCGCTTCTTGGCGATTTTGCGGTCGTGCTCCTCGATTGTGCCGGCGAGGAGGGCCTCCATTTCTTTTCGGCGTTCGCGCTCTTTGACTTTCTGCTCGCCTGATAGACGGGTTTTGATGGAGAGGAGACCAGATGCCATGCCGACCGCTATATGTTTGTCTTCTTGCGCCGGGCCGGAATTGATGATGGCCAAGGAGAGGATAGGAGAGGGATATTTGGAGCCAGCTACGACGTTCCAGCCAGTGGTTTCGAATATCTTCATGTGGCCGTCCAGACCACCAGAGACAATGCGCGAGCCATTGGACGCGTGGGAAAGTGCTGTAACTGTTTTCTGGTGGTTTTTGATGACGTGAAGCGGCTTCATAGCGATAATGTCGAGTACTGTAATGTGATTCTCTGCTGCTGCGAGGATAGTAGTACCGGAAGGCATTGGAAGGACTGTCTCAACGGCGCCGGTATGCTTAAACGTCATGACAGCTCTCTCGCTTGCTCTTGGATCCCATAATCTGACCGTCTGGTCATAACTGCCTGAAACAAGAAGGTTGCTGCCATTTTCTGGCATGAAGGCACCACTTCTTACGTAGTCTTGATGGCCGAGGAATGTGGTGGCACTCTCGGAGCTGGGTAGGTCCCACAGTCGTACAGTTTTATCGTCAGAAGCACTCATCAAGGTTGTGGTATCTCGGGGATGCCATTTCGTGCTCCAGACCGGTTGTTTATGCTCTTTCCAAGTCTTCAAGATTGCACGGCTGTTTACATCGAAGATCTGTATCGCCCCTGTCTCATCTCCTGCCACAACAACTCGTCCATCGTATCTGATCTCCCCACTATGGGCAGTGTCGTCGAAGCGAGTTATGGTCTTGAGCAGTTTTCGCGTGCGATGGGAATAAATCTGCAGTCGTGCCCCGGTCGTAACAGCAAAAGTGTCTGGTGATGCCTGAAGGGGGTTGGGATGAGGAGTAGGCTGTGCAATATGCGTTACCGCATGTGAGGTGGGCGATATCAAATTGAGTGGGGATCTGAAGGTGCGCCAGTATGTCTGCTCAGGACTGCGTGAGGAAGGTTTTGCTGGAAATGTGACCTGCGCTACTGGCTGAACTTCAGCTGCCATCTCAGCACAGTAGGTAGCACCTACACGCAGCTCATCGACACTGCATATCACTCTCTGCTTTGATGCTGATTTTCAAAAACTGATCCAGCAAAAAGTATTTAGAGTTATTGCGGCCTCGGTTAGACTCACTGCTAAGCTAGCTAACTTGAGCGCAGGCAAACTTAAAGTGCACCAGCGCCAAGTTGTGTGGTGTCGCAGAAGCTACTAGTACTACTACACTACTAGTAGTACTTCATTGTCTCAGTGGGTCAGACTACCTAGCCAGGTTCAGCGATAAAAATAAACTGTGTATAAACTGCATATAAACTGTTGAGATGTATCAAAACAGTTGAATCATCCAACCATACTGGGGCTGTTGATTTTGACTTTTGTTGATTTCTACCAACTGTCATTTTCATTTTCAACTGTTTGCTTATCCAACTGTAAAAAAGCTAAAAACGGTTGGAATTGCATAACAGTTGAAAACGAAAATGACGGTTGATATTTGGTTGATAAACGGTTGGCAAACGCGACATTTAGAGTAACTATTCTAGATTCATAGTAGGGAATGCATGAATGCTTCATTGGACTTTCGACCGAGGCCCATCAGGAAAATTGGTGTCACTCTTGGCATAACTTTTGATGACAGATTAATTGGTACTGGCACTGTATCATTTTGTCGGTTATACTTCTCATCTATTTCATCACATAGGGCGGTGCCAAGAACGACACCAGTTGTTTTCCACGGGCAGTGGTGCCCTTACCGGGTCGATCCTGATTCGGGCCGAAGCTCCGTGCCAAAATTCTGTGCAGTTAAGGATTCTGCATTTCTACCCTACTCCCTCTAATAGGGTATAGCCTTCCCAAAACGCTCTTGCAAACAAGTTACTCTATCTGGCATGGTAGAGATAGCATTATTGATCTCCTCCAGGGTGATTTTATCCTATTCCTCCTGGATAGCCACCTTCAGCGCCTCAGTTTGAAAGATCACCCCCTGATTCTTCAAACGCTGCTTAATAATGCGCCAGATGGTCTTAATAGGGTTAAGATCTGGCGAATTGGAAGGCTGAGCTTGCCATTTGATGTTAAGCTTGATCTTTGCTTGCTTAACTTTATTATTAGCAACACCCTTTGTGCTATGTGGTCTATCATTATCTTCGATCAGAATAAGATTTTCATCTTATTCTAGAGCAACAACTTCCTCTAAAATCTTGATATAATCAGCTTGGATAAGCCGCCCGCCTTTCTTTGTGCCTGTATAAAAGTAGAGAGTGCCCTTGAAGTTCTAACTAATAGTTACATAGACATGGATAGTCTGGTTTTTACGTTTAAGTTTATATTAGATTTTTAAGAGCTTTTCCTGATTCTTCTGGCCACAGCGACGATGAATAAGGGCCTGCTGTTGAAGGCCAGTAGCAAAATGCGACTCATCACACTAATAATGCTTTTTAAAGTCTTCTTAGTTGTAATAGCGGTGCTTAAATGCCTAGAGATTGCGTGCTTCAACTGAGTATGCTGGCAGCCATTTCTTCTGTAATGCGTGATAGGTTCCCACATCAGAATCAGCTATATTTCTTTGAATAGCACGCTCAGATCTATTTGTTAGACTAATGTCCTTTGCTATTCTATAATGACTTGAAGCAGCAAAGGAGAAATTCGCATCTTCAACAGCTTCGATTGCTGCGCATTGATGATCCTCTAAAATTCGCTTTCGACCCCTATTATGAACGCCAGGGCCACGGCGTATAGTTCCTTGCTTTAGGATCTTGTAGCCTGTTCTCTCAGCTATATTGTGTATCTTGAATAGCTCTTTCCGAGGCATTTTGCCTGCGTACGCGCGTGCGTCAGCAAGGAGCTTTGTACGCCGCGGAGTATCGAGAATAGTTTGAGGGGCCCTGGGGGCCTGGGGAGAGGGAGGATTCGAGCAAACGCTGTCTGCAGCAGCGCGCCGGCGACGGGGGAGCTCTGTGGCCATTTTGGAGTTGATTCTGACCTGTGGTGGTGGAGTTGTTAGTAGTTGAAGTTTTGATGGGTAGAAATGCAGGATCCTTAACTGCACAGAAATTTGGCACGGAGCTTCGGGCCGTCGTTTATCCATAACTTCAGGTACCTAACGAGTAGTAGCGGCAAGAACTTGATCCAAGCCATTCTGACATGGACACAACAACCCAACCAGCAGAGCCTGGCAGATGCGACAGTCAGATGCAACTTCCTCTGTAATAATGACAGCCTTACCCCAGGAGCGTCTGACGACCGGTCTCTTCCGCTGCTATTTGATGCTTCATCCCCTTCCGTCGCCAGCTTCATCCTTCACGTTAAGTCGGGGTAACTGCACCTCGAATCTCACAGGACTCAGAGGTAAGATGTGAGCACGCAAAACAGAGCTGAGGATGCGAGCATGATATGTCAATGATGGCCAAACTCATAGCATATATTTGAAGAGATGGGCAAATGGACAGGATAGGTAAATGGTGGCGAGTTAGACATGACGCAGAGAGCTGGATCAACCATCTGAGCCAGCTCACATGGCTACATTAGAGTAAGAACATTTCATTCTGAATTTACTGTCTTTCAATGGAAAGGATATACGTTATCAACCATAAGTCTTGGGGAAATTGGTCACGACTGCCCTCATCTCTGTGTAACAAGTCCAGATTTGTCCGTTTGAAGCCTGTGTGCCCATCCCTGCCCGGCAAATTGTAGAATCAGTTGGTGGAATTTGGTTGCGGAGTTCGGTTCCGAAGATCGAGGAAAACATCCCCATTATCAATGACGATTTCAACCCTACAGCTACCTGTTCGAGCACTGATCTGATAGCCTCGAATGACGTTCTTTTCCATTTAAGTTCAAGCCTATCGACATACAGAGCACTACCAATACTCATACCGGGAGCATTTGAGGCTGAGTTGAACTCGGCAGTGCTTAATTAGCGTTTCAGGAAGGCTGAATTTGGGCTTGGAAAGGAAGCGGCTGAAGTCTTGATAGGCTCAAATGCTCCTGTGATGCAGCGACCACCTCTATGACAGCAACTACTTAGCGGGCGCGGTATGCATTCACTCATTTAGTATGACTGCTGAGGTGCACGAACAGTTCATGAGAGCCGCTTGAAGCCCGTCCAGCTAGCTACTTGCTAAGCCTCTCGAATCATGTATGATGAACGATGGTACTCCGTACGGAATATGAACGTTATTAAGTTATTATCTTGACGTTCCCAGGGCCGCAATTTTGCCCCAAGCTATGTGATAAACTACTGGCCCCCATTATTTGATAGGTCTACATCCTCAACACATAGAAAGCCTAATCCGTGGAGCGCAAGGCTCTACATATCTGGCTTTGCAGCTCATAGCTCAGTCCACATACCATGGTAGCCGCCCTAGATACACCGGTCTTGCTGCCTTGATATCTGTTTTCTTCCGTGGTGTGGTCAGTCACCCTTCAAAAATTGATGGATCTTATGCATACGTTTGTTGAGCTTACGTCTGTCTGAATCACTACCAAAATGACTTACAATTAGGGATAGTGTTCCACTGACCAAACTCTCAATCGCATATCCCTGCGTGACTGCCGGAGAAGCTGAACACACCCGTGGCGCCACGACTCAATTATTGTCGACAGCATCAGTATGGATCCATCGACCAAATGGTCCACAAGACGGTGGCGAAGGGTCGGCTGGCCGGTCGGGGCTTTGGGCTCGGCCATGATGGCTACTCTTGTCTTTCTTATCAACCTGACTATCTTGATATGGATCTCATCGACACTGAAGTTCGAACGGGGAGTTGCTCAAGTATTCACTGGTGACTGTCGTCAAGCAGAGCAGATCAATACGTGGGCCCATTTTGGTATTAATGTTGTAAGCACTCTGCTCTTGGGTGGGAGCAATTACTGCATGCAGATCCTCTCGGCGCCTACCCGGAAAGAAATTGACACAGCTCATGCGAAAAAGAAGTGGCTCGATATTGGCGTCTCAAGTGTACGAAACCTCAGGAATGTTTCGACACGGAAGGTAGTGATGTGGTGGTGGCTGGGTCTGAGTTCCCTGCCCTTACATCTCCTATATAACTCGGTTGTCTTCGCGTCGCTCTCAACAAACGAGTACGATATAGTCCTTGCAAGCGAAGCATTTTTAAACGGTGGATCTCTATCTGCCTACCACGAGGCATGGATTCCGGAGCTCAAGGACATCCAAAATCGAGCAAGATACTGGGATCACCTTGAACCAGCTGAATGCATTAATGCGTACACCGCCAAATATCTTAATACTAGAAGGAACCTAGTGGTTGTGGTCACGGACAGCAGAAGCAGCAAGAACACCTCAGTCCAACAGATTTTGCATCAGTCTTTCCATGATTCGCTCGAGGTCAGAGCCCATGCTGGGAGCCGGAACTTCCCCGAGTGGAATATCAATTACTGCCTGAGCGAGCAAGTTGCTGGGAAGTGCCGCGTGAATTTTATTTTATCCATCATGATCGTTGTGATGATATGCAACGCGGGGAAAGCTCTAGTCATGTTCCACATTGCCTTCTGTCTCAAAGATAGTTCTTTAATCACGATTGGGGATGCCGTTGATTCATTCTCAAACAACCGCGATCAGACAACCAGGGAGATGTGCTTGAGCAGCAAGGAGAGCATCAGGGCTGGCGAAAGTCAAGGATGTGAATCCAAAATAGCCAGCTATTATGAGGCCGCCATCACTGGCTACGACGCAGTCACGGGCATCCAGGTACAGAAGGTGGGATTTTCAAGAACCTGGAAAGCAGGCCCGGTCAAGTACGAACCAAGGGTGAAAGGATGGTTCAGTGCTGTCAGTCGTGGGAGAGGTGTTGCATGCCTCGTTTTGTACGTCATGCATGTTACTATCACTCTCTCGACAATCGTAAGCTAACCTTCCCAGGTTCTTTTGCTGCATGGTCACAGTCATCATCTGCCTGATATTCAGCATTAAGGCGACAGATTCCAACTACGGCCTCAATAGAACAGCTCTTGACTATATCCATCTTGGCATCGGCGCTGTGACTCCAACTACCGTGATCACCGGATGGGACATAACCTCCATCGTCGGAAACGCCGTCATAGCCAGCGTCCTGATCGCCAACATCCCGCAATCCATCCTGTCATTGCTCTACTTCCTCTTCAATGGCGTCTTCACCAGCATGCTGCTCACGGACGAATGGTCCGACTACGCTCACAAACGCAAACCCCTGCGCGTCTCGGATCCCAAACCAGGCCAGCGATCCACCTACTTCCTCCAGCTGCCCTATCGCTATGCTGTACCCTTCCTCATCCTCTCCGGCATTCTTCACTGGTCCGTCAGCCAGTCAATCTTCCTTGCTCAGGTTGCGTCGTACTCGAAAACAGGTGAACTAATCGACCCCGCTGCGGTATCAACCTGTGGCTACTCGCCATTCGGAATCGCACTAACCTTGATCGGCGGAACCTGCTTAGCGCTGTCCACAGTCATCTTGAGTGCCCGCCGCCATAAGCCTGGGATCCCGCTGGCGGGGAGCTGCAGTGCGGCGATATCGGCTGCTTGTCATGGGGGCGAGGATGTTGACACGACGGCACCGCTGCAGTGGGGTGTTACTTCGCCAAAAGGAGAGAAGGTTGGTCATTGCGCGTTTTCGGATAAGGATGTGAGAAGGGCAAGAGCAGGGAAGCTGTATGCTGGGGTGGTGAAGACGGATTGACAGTAGGATTTTGGTGGATGCTGTTTCAACACTCAGAACTACTACGGTAAGAGGCATAAGTATTGTAGGTTAGAGTTAGTAGCGGCTAGTACTTGGTACCACGTCATTATTGTTCCTCCACATAGAAAAAGGTGCTTGATTTCCTAGTTACGAGTAGCTACAACACTTATATAGCTCGTAGTATCACAGTAGCATCACGTACCAGTGGCAGTGACTAGGCAGCCAAGCACTATCACGTGGAATGCCAGGCTTTAACCAAATTATTCAAAAAGTCAGCGAATGTTCTTCATTCTATTTTTAAGCATTAGCCGTTCAGACTCTTGTACGGAGTACTCCGTGCGAAGACCTTTTTTAGTGAATGCGGTTAGACCGCTCACGAAGACTTAGTTGTCGTTTTAGGTCGGGGCTAAGAAGAGGCTGAAATTTGAGACAAGTTACTTCATAAGTAACAGTAGTATGAGACGACAAGTCCTCCAAAGCCACAATCTTCTGCTAAGAAAAGATCCCTCGTTTTACCACAAGATATGTCTCTATCCCTGGATCCCGTAACGCCTCACCTCAACCGTCTCCTCGATTCAAGGTCATTCCCCAAGACAATCTGTCCATCAGAGGCAGCACGTGCTCTCTCTGCTGCCGAGCTCCAGCGAGCAGGCGTTACGAGTTGGAGGGATCTAATGCCGGCCATGCGAGAGCGTGCTTTCGAACTGAGGGATGAGGGTGTACTTGAGATCCTACAGAAGGGAGAGGTTCTGCCTGCGTCACAAACAATGCAGCAAACAGTCGGACCGATTCGGCTTCGAAGGAAAGTTGGGTAAGACGGGTACTTGCGTATTCTGATTAGTTGACGGGGAATAGTCAAGCCGGGATGTTGAGAAGAATCAGATATTAGAGACCGACTCATAATACTAGATATCTGCATAAAGGAGTGTTTGATTGGTACATAATCGCTAAAACTTGCATGTCATGTAGTATACCATAACATATGTTCCACAACATTTTCAGCGTCATTCCATCGCCTTACCACCCCTCATATTCCTCGTGTTCATCATGATCATTATTACCTGCTTTCGCTCTGCTACGTCAATGCCTGGATCTTCAGCATTGCCCTATACTGTAATAAAAAGAATAGAAGCAGAGAACAGTACATCATTCTTACCTAGCAACCACTTTTCTCATGTCGAATCGTCCGCGGGCCAGCTATTTAGCGTCTTCTTCAGCAGCCCTAGCGTAACTTGCAATTGTTATCTAGACAAGAAATCCGTTGGATTGAAGGATTCCTACCTTCCGTAGCTGCCATACTTCCCGTAGCCCGGCGGCGGCGATGGGGTTGGTGTAGGAGATGGTGGTGGGTACGCTCCTATCTTCCCGTCAAAATGGTTTCGAACACTCTGATCCGAAGTGCTCACCATATGCGCCATATGCTCCGTAGTTGCCATAGTTCCCATAGTCTGCTGCGTCTCGTTTTTTGACCGCCCCATCTCTTGCAACAGGTGAGGCTACAACAGCAGAGATGGAGAGCAAAGCCAGAAAGGCTAGCACTTTTGGCGAGAGCACCATGGTGTTACCTTGGATAGATCAAGCACCTTTGAAGCGTAAATGAAGATATATGAAGAGCAGGAGCCGGATGAAGAAGAGACGGAAGGAGGAGAAAAGCTTCAGTACTATGAGTCGGGATCGCAGAAGATGTCATTCAGTTCAGGAAAGCTAAAGGGTGGTGGGCATGAGCTCGGTAAAGTCGTCCAAGGAAAGTACTGGATATGGCACTGAAACCTAGGATAGGTCACCTTTGAGGACAAGATGCCAATAGCGGCTCTTCCTCATCCGAGACATTCAACGCCAACTAAGCCTGGTACGGTTCCTCGCGAATGATTTAATTTGCTCCGACCTATTTCGTGGCGTTACGATTCATGAAAGCAAAGCCTCATGATTTTGTGAGATGTAACGGAGACACCCTTGTAACCATTGCTGCTCGTCATGAGGCCCGCCATAAGATCGGTGCAAACCCTCAATAGCTTCATATAGCATTTGAAGGACATGCATTTCCAGGAAACTATAGTAGCATGTGGACACGGCTTTGGTTCGATATCCGACCATGAGCTAGTAGTTTCCGGTCCTCATGTTGATGCCAAGCGCAGAAGCTTTAGTGGGGTACAGTACTAGTCGTAGTACTTGGATGAACGGCTGCGTGATGGTTGGACGAACAACACGAGCCTGAAGTCTCCTCTGAGGTGGACAATCCTTCTGGGCTCGCAAAGCCCTGCAATCGTACTGACAAGACAAATGAGGGGTAAATTCGCTGAACAGATAGTACATGTTACTTCGCAGAGGGCGTGTCACGGCTGATCTGAGGGGTAGCATAATGAGTCGACGTAGCATTGCTCGTATTGATATCGTATAAGATGCAGGATAATGTTGTAGCTCGATTATCTGCCCATCTTCACATGCTACCCTATGTATGTGACAGAATGCATGGCCCGGTAAACATCTGAGTGGTGAAGTATCACAACCGGGTCCAGTTGAGGGACAAACCCTGTTCGCACGATTTCGCATTTGCCCCTTCATTTCAACCTGTTGTACACAGCTTTATCTTGCTGCACTATAGCTCGCTTCAAACCCTATGGTCTCATGAAAATGTATGGAGATTGGTATAGGAAGGAATACAAAGCTGGCCAAAACTCTCAGGGGGAACAGTCAGAGACCTTGCTGTCAGACACCGAGAGTTCAGACTCGCGCCAGAAACCTCGAAGAAGTACGATATCTCGATGCGGCATAACAGTATTGTTCCTTGCGTCTCTTTGCGTTGCGGCCGGGCTTGGAGCATGGCTCGGTAGTCGATGGCACATAGGTGCTGATCATTTCTGTGCTGCACATGCTTCTCAATATTGTAAAACACCATGCACAGTGTGTAGCGTCTCCGGGCGCTGGCCGACGGGTCCCTAGCACCGATTCGGAAAGACGTTGATATAACCTACAATGTGATCCGGTTTAATGGCTCTTTGTTGAAGGAGAACGTCTATCGACAGGATGCAGGCCCCGATGTCGACGCAGCCTGGGCATCCCTCGGCGTGGACTGTAAGCTTGGAAGAAGGTTTGCGGTGATTCTCTGCTGATGGAATTCTTGTGCAGACCGTAGCGTAATGATACCTGTGGACGAAGCTGCAAAGTCGGGCCTTTTAGCTGATCAGGTCAAAATCGCTGACAAGTACGGTGGTGGATTCCCAGCCAACATGGAGGGTCTCCATCAGCTCCATTGCTTGGTAAACAACGGACATAGTCTTCTTACGACCTTCGCTGACAAGATTGTTGACCAGAATCTTCTCCGAAAATCTCTGTACTATAATTTTGACCATTACCATGCGCTTGGCGAAGGAGCTTTTTCGAACTCAGATCATATTCTCCGGCACCATGTTTGTAAGTGCTGAACTGTATGACCACAATGGCGGCAAAGCTCATCGATTCCCAGCTCACTGTCTCGATATCATCCGACAGCAGCTCATGTGCACGATTGACACAGGGGTCCTAGGCCAGGTTTGGTGGAATCCGAGTTGGCCAGAAGCATATGTGGACTTCAATACCCAGCACAAATGTAAAAACTTTGACGCAATTCGTCAATGGGCAGAGAACCATCAGCTCCCCAAGGATATTCCGTTTGATTTCTTGCAGCCGCCACAAGAAGGCGACACGATATATGAGCACATACCATGATAAGTGGAAACAGCGGATGCTGTTGATAAACCCAGAACACCACAATTATGATGACTCCAACCACAAAATGTCTTGACCGTATCTTCACATTCATCTCCACTAGCAAAAAGTCAATAACTGCATGTGTTTGTCGAGATAATACTGTGGAAAAGCTGCTTTCTGGCAACTTGATTAGTACAAATCAAATCAGCTCAAAAGGGAGGTGGTTTGTTGCAAGCAGACTTAGTTGGTATCTCGAATAGAGTAGCTTGGTGTGTCTTCGTCTAGTATCACTTGTCATTGAATCGCGAAGGTTCAGCTGGCACGGGACAGTCACTGGTTCCAAGTCCCAATCAAAGCACCCCGAGTTCTGCTCAGAGGCGCAGATGCAGTCAAATTCTATGGTGTTGCAACGCGCCGTAGGCTGATTGAATGTGTTCAACTCTGGTAGCCATGGGGCTACACGCTACTCCGTACACAAAGTGCTATTATGAAACGTGACAGTGGATTGTTGATGTAATTGGTGACGATGCAGGAGGTTTGCCCCCTCGCCCAGCCATGCCGTTACGCAACCGGCCAGAAAGTTTGTCGCATCGCTGTGGCTGGTGCTACTTAAGTACTCCCACTAACTAGTTAAGTTAACTATCCGGCCCAACGCCCTATCCAGCAAAACCAAAACAGAGAACCGCTCGCATTTCAATATTGGCAAACCGGGAGGCAGACTTCTGTCAAGAATTTGAGTGTCATCTCCTGGCTTGGAATGGATGCTGTGTCTTGGCAAGCCTATTTGATCATGTTGTGTTGATTCAACCGAACGGATTGTCCACACGACTGCAGCAATAACCCATGTCAGAGCCTCTTTCCATGACACGGCCTCGAAATTCTGGCCATATAGTCGAAGGCGTCTATCCATCAATCGATCTGTCGGAACGTGCTTCTTTAGGCGTTCTGCTATCATCATGGCTGCCAAGGGAGGGAAGACCATGCCGGCAGGTCACACAGCAGGCATATTTGCAGACATGACCTTGGACGGCCCCGAAATTGGTACATTGGTTGCGGTCATTGACCGAGCCAAGAACCTGCCAAATCGGAGAACTATGGGGAAGCAAGATCCATACTGTGCAATGAGACTAGGTAAAGAAGCCAAAAAGACTGGTACAGACAAAAGGGGTGGGCAAACACCTAAATGGTAAGTTGATCACACCTCATGAGATACACTAAGCTCACCATCTTACTTTAGGGACCAAGAACTACGATTCACGGTTCATGATTCTCCCGACTACTATAAGCTCAAGTGCTCCGTATTCAACGATGACAAGAAGACGGACCTGATAGGAGAAGCTTGGATCGACCTGACGACAGTGGTGGTCCCCGGCGGAGGCCAGAATGATTTGTGGCATCAGTTGCAGTTCAAAGGGAAATATGCCGGAGATGTCCGAATGGAATTGACCTACTACGACACACGCCCCAAGGATCCAGTGCGCACAGAAAAGAGACGAGACAAGGAGCAGACAGAGCACACCAAGCAGAATTCAAGCAGCAGTGGTGTTGCTCCACGTAGGCTAGGACCACGAGAAGTAAAGAGAAGGCCACTACCAGCAGACCCTTCGATGTCTGCATCTCCAAGCAGGCCATCTCCACAGGGGCAGGTCCATTCTGCTCCGCTACCACAACTTCATCAACATGATACTCGGAACCACTCACATCAGGACCACGACGACCAATGGGGCTCAGACTCCCAGTGTCCCGTCCCGACGAGCACTGAAAACTCCTCATTTCCTGACCCACTGTCAGAAAAACGATCTGATTCTGACCCTCCAGTTATTAATGATGGGTACCGGCAGCCTCAGGCAGCGCCGAATTCCAATTTTCCTGCGCAACAACCTGTGCAATATGGAGATCTCGCGCGTCACGGCGAATTCCGAGACTCGGATAGCTTTAGCTTCCATTCCGCTCAATCACCTCTACCAGTCACTCCAACACATCCATCATCCCACGGGTCTTATGTTGTTGAACGTTACCATAGCGCGCAGTCGCCCGATACACCACCCGATAGGAGCTCACCTTATTCATTGCCACCCCAGTATGGATCATCGCCTCTTCCATTCACTCACGACAAATCCGCCCCTGGATTGGGTAACCATCAAAGCCAGATATCCTTTCGCAGATTTAGCACATCTCCTGTCAAGAACGACGTTTTCCGCGATAGCCCTCTACGACAATCGATCTCCCAACATGACGTTGAACCTGCTCTACAGCCGCGGTACCACTCGTCTGAAGATGAAGGACCTCCACCGCCTCCGCCCGCACACCGGAGCAACCTACAGACCTCGGCCTCGCCGCCTGATGTGCCTCTAAATATGCAACCGGTAGCAATGCCCCAACCCTTGAGTCTGGGATCAAACAGCCGTCGCATGTCCCCCTTCGATCGCAGTCCACTCCAAAGCATTGAGCGAAATTATGACCCGTTGTGTCATAGCTCTGAGCCCTCCCCTCCACCTTCCGCGGAGAAGGATCAGCTATACTCTCCCTACACGAAACCAATATACTCCTCACCACCCTATCGAACCGGGGCTAGTGCACAGGGAGGACCCACAAATGGCATCGAGAACACACCAGCTAGCTTAAGGCCAGGTTATGGGCGGGGTATGGAAGAGACCGCAGATTCATGGATGCAGAACACCCATGATGTCAAAATACAGTCTATGACGTATGTAGAGTCTCCAAGGGACGGGGAGAGGGACGGGGAGATGGACGTCGTTGGCAGCCTGTACAAGCCGTATCAGCCGCCTCAGGTTGAAGATGAAGGGGAGGCCTTTGCGTCCGAACCCCCATTTATCCAACCTCGAGCGGTAAGCCCCGATCTACGCACTGTCCCCAGAAGAAAAGCAATCAGCCTCCAGCCTGTAGAAAGGCCGGGTGACCAGAGGCTGGGTAGCATTCCATTTGGACCTGATTCATATGAAGTTTTCAATCCATCATCTCCGCAGAGCTCAACTGTTGCTGGTCCAGAAAGTCGATATGAGACTCCGGAACAGGCCAAGGAAGCTGCTCGGCAGCATGAAGTGCAAAAGCTTCGAGATCAAGGCCCAATTATCGGTAACGATGGACGAGAAATCGACCCTACAGATCATCTTCCGACAGACACCTGGGCCCCAGAGCCAGAAAGGAAAAGCAGAAAGCCAGAAATGGTGATTCGATACAAGACAAAGGAGACCACTCCACGCAGACCACCGGCTTATGGATCTTCTCCCGGATTAGCAAGACCTCACTCGATTGCAGGTTCGGCGTATGGAAGCTCTCCCTTAGTATTAAAAACCCCACCCGGCTCAGCGCAGCAGAATGATGGCCGCAATCGCTTGCAAAAGCAGATGCCTGGGCGTCCTCTGCCGGTGCAGCCATATCAACAAACTCATTCGAGTCCTGCTGTTCCAAGTGCCAATTATAACACGCCTTCGCCGCGAACGAATCACCCAACTCGCCCAGATCTGACGGAATATTCTCTGTACGACCAGCAAAATCAGAGGCATAGCCGTGGAGGAAGTCTAGGGGGCCCTTATGATGCAGGCCCTCCCATCCCTGCGAAGGTACCCATATCTACTGTTGGCTTGAACGATAGACATGCAGCATATGGAGGCATGGATGCCCTGAGCGCTGAACTGAGCACTATTGACATCGGCGCTGGTATGGGTGGCAGAGGCACCAGAAGCAGGCGAGGGTATTGATCTGAGGCATAAATGGGGTTTTCAAATCATTTTTTGTTGGTCGTTCGGCACGAAAGAGATGGTCGGGATATAGCACGGAGTAGATCATGATCCTGTACGATAGTGGGAAATGGAGGAACACATCATTGTGGCGTTTATGTTTTCCGAAGTCCTACCCAGTGTGATGGACAAAACGGGTATGAAGAAACACACACTAGGCGGCTTTATTGCAATGTGTACGTGGCTGGCATCTAGCTGATATCGGTGTTTCCACCCTTTATTGAAGAAAGTTCTGTGCGTGCGCAGATTTGAAACGGTGAAATTGATATCGTTTTAACTCGTTGCGCTTTTGGCACACCTGCGTCTCGATCTATATTGACGATGCCTGGAAATGGAGAAAAGCGTGATAGTGCTCCCTCCCACCTCATTCTTCCATCCCGAAATAGCACCGCAATACCCATCAAATCACCTCAAACATTAAATGCAAAGCCAAGTAGAACGCCCTCTCCCAAAAAAGAAACATTCCCACCTCCTAGGAGGTCTTGCTACGATGCAATTCCACCAGTGCCTGGATCAATTCCCACTCAAGCCTCACCCTTTGGCATATTTCCCACAGGATCAGGAGAGCACAATGATCCGGCTGGCATTGCGAAGGATGGTCAGCAAGCATCCAAGAATCCCCTAGATGGATCGCAACTGCCTTTATCCTCGCTCAATAATCCTTCCAATAAGACGCTTTTTGATATATACGCGCCGTCATATATTCCTCTATGGCTAAGAGCAGTGAACGAGTCAATCGCTGTACCTAGATTCTGTTCCTCGCCTAACACAATCAATTTTACGGAGTACATTGGGAGCTTTGCAGGCCGTCTAGTCTTGCAGCCGCTTGCACCAGTCCAACTACCTGCGATACACAGTGTCCCCGTGGTCGAATCCGTTTCACCTGATTCACTTACTGCGGAGAATTATGCAGCTTACTTTAGGGAAGCATTGCAAAATGAGATAGCAGCACAGGCTACGGAGCTGAGATACTCAAACATCTTCGCGGCACCTTTCGAGTTGCAAGACCCGGTGCAACAGCTCTTTCGAGTCAAAATCCCTGGCATTCGCGAAAACTCACCGAGGATTGACCTTGGAGATGTCGTTCTTGTTAGGCCACTGTTCCATCGTTCTGATGTGCAAGAGCTTACAGAGGTCTGGTCAGCGTCGGGTGGAGGCAAAGAGAGAGGTTTATGTGCACCTGCTTTCGCTGGTCTCGAGTTCCATGCAATTGTGTGGGGAGTAGCACGTCCTAAGGAAGAGGTCCATCTCCGTGTTGATGGTCTTACGCAGCGGACCTGCAACATCATGTTTGCCGTCCAGGAGCATCAAACCACACCAGTAGCACGAAGTATAGCGTGCACTGCTGAGGCTCTACGAGCTTCCCGTTCAGCCATGGCCAAATCCAACTGGCTGAGCAGAATGCTTTTCCCAACACCATTTGACGCAGTCGTGCAATCAACATTACCGAGGGGCACCTTCCCTGATATGAAATGGTTTGACACACAACTCAATTACGAACAACAGAAAGCTGTCAGTGCTGTTGTTGATTTGAGCTTTGGCAATGTACCCTACCTTATCTCTGGCCCTCCAGGCACTGGCAAGACGAAGACAATTGTCGAGATTACTCTGCAGCTCTTGCAAAGACCACAGCACCCAGCTACCGGTCAGGGCAGCCCCCAGCAAGCACCACACATTCTTCTCTGTGCGCCCTCTGATCCCGCGGCTGATACATTAGCTTCTCGCTTGGCCAGTTCGTTGACACCTGCGGAGCTGTTTCGTCTTAATGGATGGTCAAGATCTTTCCCTGAAGTTCCCGGCCGCCTTCTACCATATTCCTATGTGGACAAAGACCTCTTCTCGTTACCAAGCTTTGAAAGGATCATGTCCTACAAAGTAGTTGTGACTACCTGTCGTGATGCTGATATGCTTGTCCGCGCTCGGCTTACGAATGAGGCTCTGGGTTATCTAGCAAGAAGCACATTGCGCGCAGTCGCCCCAAGTGCACATGCAGCTGTCAATGAACTTCAGCTGCTACACTGGACAGCGTTATTGGTGGATGAGGCAGCACAAGCAACAGAGCCCGAGGCACTGATTCCGCTAATGGTTGTGACGCCGTCAATTGAGAGCCAGGTAAATACGCAGGTTCTGTCCTCCTTGCCTCAATTCATCATGGCGGGCGATGAATATCAACTTGGGCCCCGACTCTACTCGGGATGTACTTCTGCCCTTTCAACCTCTCTGTTCGCTCGTCTCTTTTCTCGTGCCTTCTATGCACAGCATCCTCTTTCCCGGCAAAAGGGCTGCCCAAGACTGACGGCGTCGATGCTTCCGATGAACCGTCCAGCATTCACTAACCTATTTCGCAATTACCGTTCGCATCCGGCCATCCTATCTGTACCTTCTCAACTATTCTATGGTGACACGCTGATTCCCGAAAAAAATACCCTCTCTGACATAATCCGAACCTGGCCAGGCTGGAAGTCTCCCCACGGCTGGCCTGTACTGTTCGTGCAAAACACCACTCCTGATACTGTTGAGTCTGTTCTAAGCGGTAATGGATTGGGCGCAGGCGCGCTCTACAATTATGGCGAAATAATGAAGGCGCTTCGACTGGTACAGAAACTCCTTGAGCATCACACGATCGACTATCAGTTGAGTGAACACATCAGACAGGATGAGATTGTTGTGATAAGTCCTTTCAAAGCTCAAGTACATCTTCTGAGAAAGACTTTCCGGGAGAACAATCTATATGGTGTCAACATTGGTCCCCTAGAGGCATTCCAAGGATTGGAGTCGAGGATTGTTGTGCTTTGTACGACTAGAACCAGAAGAGGCGTGGATGATAATGCAGCGAGATTCGTGAAAGACGATCAGGAACGAGGAATAGGCGTGATAGGACAGCCGAAGAGGTTCAATGTTGCCATCACAAGAGCCAAAGAAGGTCTGGTTGTTTTAGGAGATCCGGAAACCCTGACCGTGGAAGGTGATCCATGCTGGGAGGCTTTCATTAGCTTCTGTGCCAGAAACGGCTGTTTGGTATCCCAGAATAAGGAATCCTCCGACTTGGGTTGGTCAGAGAAGTTTACCGATCAAGAAAGGTTCAAGAAAGGTAGACTGGAGAATGCATTGGTGTTTGCTGTAGATCTGAAGATGAGAGAGGCTGCCAGAACAGAGCGGAAAGGTTTCGGATACCCTGAATCACCAACGACGAGACGGCGGAAAGGGGTCTCACTCAAGGGCCAGATGCTTACGACTGATGATGAAATGTGGAAGAGAGGTCTGCAGATGGCAGAAGATATTCAGGAGTCTACATTGCTTGAGGACGAGGACGAGGATCAACAAGCTGAAAAGGAGCAGGAGGAAAGCCCAGATCCGTGGAATTCCGAGCGATATCCTGCAAGCAGGAAAGAGGAGCTGACTAGGAAGGACCGTCTTACAGAGGAGTCTCTCGGAGCGAGTCCGACACTGACTGCCATCACAGCCAAGAGTAATGTTGAGGGTGAGAAACGAGTCTTCTCTTCTGAGGGTGCAAAGGAGTTCGATCGAGATCCCAAGGCTGAATTTGAGAAGATGGACTGTGCTACGCAATAGCCTTCCATCCTGTGGCCTTGGATAGTGTATAGCGAGAGCCATGACACCGTAGATGAGTGCTAGGAGTAGATATATCAATCCAAACGACTCGCAAAATATGCATACCGCCAACAAAATAAGAATTTGTTTAGAAGTCTGGAGCAAAGATAATCCTGCCCGAACTGGAGTCTTGCTTGATTTGGTTTAGATTGTAGGCCTATCTTCGGTTGAACATACCACAGACGATAGACGATAGACGAACTCATTGTCTCGAGTTTCCAAACTATCTTGGTCGCTCAACCTTCTTCAGACCTTCTGACCTAAGCCTGATCTCTCGAAAATTCGCCTGAACGCGGCAGCAGTTATGCATCACCACCAACATAGCTCGTGATCATGTCGTCTATGTTCAATTCCCGTTCGATTTCGCCACCAACCAGGCAATTTCTCGACCATGAGAAGACAATCTATCAGCAGTACCAATGTGCTCCTAGGCCATGGACTATTCTGACAAAAGTATCGTTCCGTGGATAGTCTTTGTTTTTTTACTGAATCTTAGGTGACTCCTGGAATGTCTTAGCATTCTCTGTTTCCTGTTGTGCTGTTGATAACGGGCATTGTCTGCGCAATGCAGACTGATGAACGGCTAGGCCATTGTTGCTGTCAGCAGGTAAGGACACCTGGCATAAAGACCCAGCATGGCTCAGAAAACGAACCATAACATGCCGTAACCCTAAGCGCATAAGACTGCTCTGTGAATATCTTGAACCAGGATTCTTCTTGGAGTCCGCTCGCAAGATAATGACCCAAGCTATGACTTGGTAGAGCTGGAATACATCAAGCTAATGGTTGAGGGACACTGATCTTACCATTGGGCATGCTGGCCAGTCTGTTTAAAGAAGAGATTTAGCTGGTAACCGTGCAAGAGTCGTGTTTTGCATTATTGGGTCTCCGACGATTTGCTTTGTACACTGCTCAAGTCCTGGACCAATATCTGGCACGGTTTCCCTAGTCTACAAAGCGGAACGAATGAGTCACTCTCCATTGACCTTCAGGATGTCTTTATCCTGTCAAGAACGACTCCCAACCGGCCCAGCAAGGCCAGTCGAGAGTCTGTTTGGTACACAGTCATTCGATAGGTTCTAGCCAGCCCGTGTGCTTGAAACACCTGGAGGGGTCTTGCTTGTCCCAACAACATTCCCTCCGAAATGTTTTTCTTTGGGGATATCTTGGAGATCCATCTCGAAGGTATTAACCATATGTCTCGCAAGTGGTGCATCACCGGCTTAGCGTCAGGCTTTTACGTCTTATTGTTGGCCCTAGAGAAGGTTGAACGTCTTGCCAACCCTTTTGGCACTTGGACAGTTCTCAGAAGCACCCAAAAAGCGCCAGAAAGGTGTTGACTAGGTCTGTCTCCATAATTCGCTCTCTGATCCAGGCTGGGAAATGCAAGCCTCTTTGGGTAATTGCTGTGGTGACTTAACAGGATAGAACAGCTGAATCCACTTCACGACAGCCATCAGTGGTGAAGACAAGAGGGTTAGCAACCAGTGAAGATCGGTATGCTATAGCCGCTCGTGGCCGATATCGGTCACAGTTCTTTGGTGAATAAGGATACAGGAAAGACTTGTGAGTGAGATCCCAGTACATGATTGAGGTCTGGAAAGTAATAACCTGTAACCTAGCTGTATCAAAAGCTCCCTCAGATGCTATCACAGCAGGTTCTGGCTTGCACAGCTGAGGCAAAAAGCAGTACTGTCATCCACGTACATCAATCGTTGTTGAAAGTATACTTACACCATGAATAGAGCCAGGGACAGGACCTGTGCCATGTTGTTACTTGCTGCGCTGTAGTGGGCTGGATGGTCCTTTGGCTCATCTTTGCTGTCTCCATCACTGGGCTGTTCTATGTTTACTGTGAAGACACGGGGATATGTTCATGTATTGGTGACATTTTCTGGCCCTGTGCCCAGTCACGCGGCGTATTGCTGGGAAATCACACAGAGGTGAATTGGGAAGAAAACTCGTCAATACAGACAACTGAATCGAAAACGGCCTGTGACTGTATTGATTGCCGACCCCAGGAACACTCCGCCGCAAGACACCCACAGCTATTCACAGTATGACCCTACTTATCACAATCCTGCCGATCCTAAGCGCATCATCCTACAAAGCGGTCCTCTCTTAAAACATACTTCCACACACTTGCACCTCCGCCCATATCCTCATCAATCAAGACATCGACCATTTCGTCCCACTTGACAGTTCCTTCATTCAAAACCGCTTTGCGAACATCCTTCTTCTTCTTCCACACCAGCTATGGCAGATCCACTTGAGCAACGGTCCGCACCTGCAAGTCGCCAAATTTCGCCCATCGCCCAACCACCTAGCCCTGTCAAGACCAAAGAAGAGGACGAGGAGATAACAACAAACCCCGACGCTGCAGCTGATCAGTCCACATTGTCCCCAGCTAAGGAAGAAGACACTGAAGCGATAATCGCCCTCCATGCTGGTCCTTCCGCCTCCGCCTCCCCACCTGCTACTGAAGAAAACTCGCTAGAAGGTGCGGATACTACGGGAGATGTCAGTACCACTGACATACAATCCAAATGTGTCATGAGTTTTCTTCGACCACAGCCTGGTAAATGCTCCTCCAAAATCACCAATGATGACCGGCACTATATTTCCAATTTTTTTGGACGCAATAAAACCTGCAGTACCAACATCCCAGATGACTTCTACCAAGTGCTTTGTCGGAAATGCATGCAGAGCATGAAATACCGTCTCAAATGCAACAAAGAAGAAAAGGAGGTCCACTCCCAGGTTGCAGCAATCAAGCACGTCCTTCGAAACATGGCCGCAAGTGGCAAGTGGGTTCTTCTGGAAGTTCAGCTTACGAAGTCGGAATACGATCGACGGCGAGATCCGAGCAAATATGATAAGGAGCTCAAGGAGTTCAATGATGCTATCATCAAGGCTCGTGAAGAGGCAAAACAAAAGGGTGAAGTTGTCAAACGTCGCAATACCAAGCCAGCCCTAGTTCCCGTGCCCGACTGGCTTGCAGAGCTGGTTGTGAGGAGTGATGACAATGCTGATCAGGACTATACCCCTGTCCACGAAAGAGAGCCAACTCGCTGGACCTTTGAGGATATGATCGGTTTGGTGGATCTGATTGGTGAGAACTGTGACGTCCTGCCAAACATCGAATGTCTCCCTGTCACCCAAGGTGAGCTCGACCAAGTACGGGCAAGAGAAGCACGTGCAATCCGCAATGCTGCAAAGGACGATTGCCAGGAAAGCATCGCATCGATCGCTCAGACCGAAGCAGATCTGAGCAGAAACCCAAACGAAACAGCTCCAGCGCGAATTGCAGGACTTCAAGAAGATGCTGGCCGAGATGGAGGAACAGCTCGAAGAGGCAGAGGAGGAGTTGCAGAGAGCGCTGGACCAAGCTGCGAGCACGCAACACACCATCCCGCCCAAACGCCGCAACGACAACAAGCCGGGCAAGAAAGGCGAGAGCTCCAAGCGAGTCGACCGGGTGGCTAAAAAGAAGAAGGCCCCAGCGACCACACCAACACAGGACCGCGCCTCGCAGGATACCCTCGCAGATCCAGACCTGCAGACCGAACCCGGCACCATGGCTTCTGTGGACGACGACAACAACGGCGACATGGATCCTGTACCAGACTACAC